>NW_004524645.1:7048612-7062161 GCF_000260255.1 Octodon degus | reverse complement strand
TATCTTTCCATTTTCTGAAATCCTGTACAATCTCTTTTTTCAGAGTACTGTAATTTTCCGTGAAAAGATCTTTACTTCTTTAGTTAGATTAATTCCAAGGTATTTCATTTTGTTCTGTGCTATTGTAAAATGTATTGTTTATATAATTTCTCTCACAGTGTGTTTGTTATGTGTGTAGAGCAGTGCTATTGAATTTTGGGTATTGACTTTGATTCCTGATATGCTACTGAATTTTTGCATTAATTCTACATTCTTCTTGGTGGAGTTTTTTGGGTCTTCCAAGTAAAGTATCATGTGATCTGCAAATAATGATAGTTTAACTTCTTCTTTACCTCTTCTTATTCCCCTATTTCTTTCTCTTGTCTAATGGCTCTAGCTAATGATTCCAGAACTATATTCAATCGGAGTGGTGATAGAGAACATGCTTGTCTTATACCAGATCTGCGAGTAAAAGATTTCAGGTTTTCCCCGTTTAGAATTATGATAGCCGTTGGGTTTTCATAAATGGCTTTTACGGGATTGAAGTAGAGGCCATCTATTCCAATTTTCTGTAGGAGTTTGAAAATGAATGACTGTTGGACTTTGTCGAAAGCCTTTTCTGCATCAAATGAGACAATCATAGGTTTTTTTGTTTTCGCTCTATTGATATAGTGTATTACATTTGTAGATTTTTAAATATTGAACCATCCTTGCATCCCTGGGATGAATCTTACCTGGTCATGGTGTCTGATCACCTTGATGATTTACTGTATGCTATTTGCAAGTATTTTATTGCGAATTTTTGTATCTATGTTCATGGTGGAGATTGGCCTGTAGTTCTCCTTTTTAGTTGCATCATTCCCTGGTTTTGTTATCATATAATACTTGCCTCAAGGAATGATTTTGGGAGGATTTCTTTCTTTTCAATTTCATTGAAGAGTTTGAGGAGTATAGGCACTACATCTTCAAATTTCTTGTAGAACTCAGATGTGAATACATCAGTGCTTGGAGTTTTATTTGTTGATAGGTTTTTTTTTATTACATCTCATATTTTATTAACTCTTATTGGGCTATTGGGAGTGGGTATATCTTGTCGATTCAGTTTTGGTAATTTGTACCTTTCTAGGAATCTGTCCATTTCTTCTGTGTCTTCTATTCTGTGAGAGTAAAGATTCTCAAAGTAGCTATTTATAATCTTCTGAATTTCCACTGGGTCTGTGGTAATTACATCCTTTTCATTCCTGATTGCTTGTATTTTAATTTGTCTTTCCTCTTTTTGATGAGGTTAGCTAGCAGCTTATCAATTTTATTTCATGTTTCAAAGAATCAGCTTTTTGTTTCATTAATTCTTTGAACTAATTTCTTCATCTCAATTGAACTAATTTCTGCTCTAATCTTTATCATTTCTTCCCGTCTTTGGGCTCTGGGTTTGGTTTGCTCTTCCTTTTCTAATTGCTGGAGGTTCAGCATTACATTGTTTTTTTTGTTTGTTTGTTTTGTTTTGTTTTGTTTTCGTTCTGTTTTCCTAATATGTGAATTCACAGCTATGAATTTCCCTCTGAGAAGTACTTTCATCGTATCCCATAAATTCTGATAAGTTGCGCTTGAATTTTCATTGTATTGTAAATATTGTTGGATTTCTTGTTTAATTTCTTCTGTGACCCATTAGTTGCTAAGTAGGGTGTTGTTTAATTTCCATGTATTTAGGGTTTTTTTTTCTGGTTTCTTTTTTCATTTATTTCCAGTTTCATTGCACTGTGGTCAGATAATAGGCATGGGATAATTTCTATTTTCTTACATATACTTAAGCATGACCTATGGACCAGTATGTGGTCAGTTTTAGAAAATGACCCATGTCCAGCTCAGAAAAATGTGTATCCAGCTGTGTTTGTGTGAAACACGCTTTATATGTCCACCAAGATCATTTGTTTCAAGCGCTTTTGCTATTTTTTTGTCTGATTGACCTATCCTTTTGTGACATGTTGGTATTAAGATCTCCAATTGAGATTGTGGTAATGGATATAAGATTTTTCATGTCCATTAAGATTTGCTTTATATAGTTTCGTGAACCCATGTTTGGTGCATACATATTTATGAGTGTTACTTCTTCCTCTTGAATTTTTTACCCTAATCAGTATATACTGGCCTTCTTTCTGTTGCTTGGTCATTCTTGATTTGAGGTCCAGACTGTCTGAGAATAGGATTGTGAACCCTGCTTTTTTCTGAAGTGATAAGTTGTGTAGTATTTTTTTTTTCCATCCTTTAACTTTCAGCCCATGAATGTCTGTATGCCTTAAGTGTGTTTCTTCTATACTGCATGTTTTTGGGTTTTGTTTTCTAATCCACTGTGCCAGTCTATTTCTCTTAATTGGTGAATTGAATCCATTTATATTGATGGTTAGAATTGAGATGTATTGAATTATGATTGCAATGTTTTTACCAGTTGTAGATTAGTCATTTTTTTCCCTATGTTTAATTGTTTGCCCCATTTAGTTGGTTACTTCTGATCTTGTTCATGGAGTTCTGATCATTTTCCTCCCTCTCTAGAACATCTTTCTGGATCCTGTGTAGTGTTGGCTTTGTCATCATGAAACTCTTTAGTTGTTCTTTTTCATGGAAGTATTTCACTTCTCCATCAATCTTGAAAGAGAGTTTTGCAAGCTATAGTAGTCTGGCCTGGAATTTGTTTTCATGGAGGACTTGAAGTACTCTGCTCTGCAATCTTCTTGCCTTCATGGTTTGTGAAGAGAAGTCGCTGTAATTCTGATGGTATTTCCTTTGAATGTGATCTGCTTCTTTTCTCTAGCGGCTTTCAGTATATTATTCTTTTGCTGAATTTTTGGGATCTTGTCTATTATATGTCTCGGTGTGTTTTTCATTGAGTTCAGGTTACTTTGCGTTCTACGTGCTTTGGTTACCTGAATGTCAGATTGTTTCCTCATATTTGGGATATTTTCTGCTATTGCTTCCGCCCATATTTTTTAATGTCGTTTTTGTTGAGTCCTTCTTTTTCATTGATGCCTATTAGTCTCACATTGTTCATCTTTGCATCATCTTGCAAGTGATGAATTATTTTTTCCTGTATCCTAGTTGTTTTTAAAAGATCTTTTCTTTCTTTTTCACTAGCTGCACCAGCCTATTCAAGATCTGCAACTCTGTCTTCACTTTCACTCAAATGGTTTTGCAAGCTTGTGATTGAGATTTTAAGTTCCTTTATATTTCTTTGACTCTGCTTCATGTGATCTATTTCTTTTCTGTATTGCTTATTCAAGGACTCTATCATTTTTCTAGTCTCTTGAATTTTTTTTTTATCAATGTCTTCTTTAGAAGGAGTTATTAATTCTTTTACTGCAGTGCTTTTTTCAGGTTGGGTTTCTTTCCTATGTTTCTGTAATTATTCTTTACTTCTCATGCTATGAGTTCTGAGAATTCTTTTTTTATTTCAGAAAATTATTCCACTCTAATTTCCTGCATAACTTTCTGCTGTCGTTTATTTACTATTGACACTATTAATTCATACATTTGAGCTGATATAGTAGAAAAGATTTCCTCTCTGAGTTCCTCTGCGACTTTCTGCTCTTGCTTATTTAGTATGGATGCTATTAATTCATACATTTGTGGTGACCTAGTGTCCTCTGCACTTGTTCTAGGTGGGCATTAGGTTTCCTCCTTATGTTTCTGCATTTGATTCTTACTGCGGACGCTATTAATTCAGGGATTTCTTTTTTCATTTCCAATCTGAGTTTCGTTATACCTTTCTGCAGTTGTTTCTTTATTTCAGAAGCTTTTGATTCATTGATGTCAGCTGTGTGATTCCCAATTTGTTATGTGTTAGTGTCCTGTGCATTTGGGCTTGTCTTTTTAGATTGCATTTTGCTCCTTCTCGTTGTCATTTTTTGTAGCACTGTCTTCTGACCTTTGTTGTAGAACTTTCATGCAGTTATAACCTTAGCACCTACTGAAATTCATGTGCAGATCTACAAAGTTTGGATTTATCCAGCTGTCCCTGGCTTGGTTTTGGCTGCTGTGCTCAGTTCGTTCCTGCTGATGCCCTTGGGGGTGAACCTGTTGTGCCCCTCTTGTAAGATTTTCTGCTCCTGGACAAGCTGGGTGGTTCTATCCCCTACTCTTTCTGCAGGGATTGCTGCTGCAGGGTTTCACCACAGGCCTGTATGCCAGGCCTGAGCTGAATCTGCAAGGGACAACGTGGAGTAGCGGGGAGAGGAAACTCCCACACACTCACCAGGCCTGAGCTAGGACTGGATCTGGGGGTCTCCATAAGGAGGTAGAAATTCTCACTGGGCATGCATTGTTGGTGGGGGTGCTGCGGAATGCTGGTGTCACCTCAAAGGGGTGGAAGAGGGTCTCACCCATGCTCTGCCTTGCCTTGCACCTCTCAAGATTCTTATATTAAAAATAAGTTCTAATTCACACATTGAAAACAAAAACATGTAAATAAAACTGCTACAAAATACTAGTACTTTTGACAAGTGAGAGATGGGGTGTGCATGTGTTCTGTTATATCTAAGTCACTTCTTGGTGTTTTGTTTACCTAATTCTGCTTCTGAAATATTTAACATCAAGACAGCCACAAATCAGGAATGTGTGGCTTCCTGGGGTTTCCCAGATCAACCTTCCTTCCTGACTTCGTTAAGTTTTCTCTCCTTGACACTCTCACAGCCCATCATGGGTCTAATTCCTTTCTGGGGACTTGAATGCAGTTAATCAACCACATGTGCCCAGGATGAGCAGGTTCATCTTGAGGATGACTTGAAAAAAATGCCATTGGGCATCTGTGCCTGCCCTGTTCTACTGCCTCTGTTGGAGGACCAGATTGCCACTGCTCCTTAATCCTTGGGGACAGAGACCAGAATGCTCTGGAAAGCACTGACCCAGGGCAGATGTGCTTTGTCCCTCTGCTCTCAGAGAATCAGTCCAAATCTATACTTCAACTTTGAATTCCTCTTGTGTTCACTGACAGCTTTTTTTTTTTTTTTTGCAAATGATCAGTTCTTCCTGAACTACCCTATCTCAATTCCTTGTAGCAGCAGCAACAACAACAAAAAAGACAAAATAAAACAAAATGGCAGCAGAGGGGGATGGTTTAAGTGGATTAATTAGTTTCTATTTTTTAAGATACTTTCACACAGTGTCACTTCTGGGCCAGTGATGAAATTATTCTTGCCACCCACAGGCTATTCCAAAACAAGCTGTTGTGGTTTTTTTGGGATGCTGGGAATTGAACTCAGGGCTTCCTGCATACTAAGCACACACGCTAGCACTGAGCCACCCCCAGCCCCATACAGACACTTAACTGTACAAGAAGTTTGGAGTTAACTAGCAACAAGTCTGAAAATTTGGTTATGTATATAACCAAAGCTTGTTGGACAAAGCTTGTTCAACAAATCCCTGTTCTGGCCCTCAACCCAATGCATTTCAACTAAGGCATCATTCACTTCCTTCTTGACATTTATCAAACACTTAAATAGGTACTGTGTAGCTACTCCTTGGAGATGCTTCCCCTTGTCAGCCTCAGGGCTGCTGTACTGCTCAGATGCCTCTCGGTCATGGGCTTCATTGCTAGAGCCTTTATAACTTCATACAACCTTTGTCCCTCCCTTTTCCACACTCATTTCATCCTCCGGGTGTTCTGGGGTTTCCTCCTGGGACAGTGATTCCTGGCCTGGACAGTGGCCCCAACAGTGGCAGACTCGTCTTTCTGCAGAGAAGGGCCACACAGCATACTCTCATGGGGCCAAGGGCCACATCTTGGCTGCTGCCCAACTCTTTGGGGGTGACCTTTTTCTCCTCCAAGGCCTGGGTTACATCCTCAGGAGCTTGAGGCACCTCTCTCAGCTGTCTCACTCATTCTCTTTTCTTCCTCCTTAAATGAATCCAGGAGTTTTCTATGGCTGTCAGGAAAAGGCTAACTTCCTCTTTTCCACAGGAAATTCATTTATTCTAAATCTTCAGATCATGAGAATTTTTTCCATCCATGTTGTCACACCCACGATGCCTTCCCCTGTCTCAGAGCTCAAAGATGATGCTTTGAGGATAACTCTTTCATCACAGGCTCCAGGACTACAAACATAATGGGCTTCCTTGGCTTCTCTAATTTTCTTCGTTTACTTGGTGGTGATGGTACTATGACATTATCCTAAAAACTCCAAGCTAAGGCCCATCTTATGTCCTGATCTTGACAGCACTCAGTGAAGGTGACTTTAGGAACCCCTTGGATATGAAGCTCTTCCTTTAGAGGAGCCAGGCTGCACTTCTTTCCTATCATGAAGCTGTACCACATTAATCTTTTTTTAAGTTGTAAACTGTGATGGATGATCCTTTTAACAAACTCTAATTCACCACCTTCTGCTATTTCTGTGATACCTCCTGTATTTACAGAACTAGGTGGAAGTCTTCAAGAATTTCTAGAGTTTACTCCCTTGGCTTTCCACTGGTTGGCAAAAAAAATGAGGGTTGCACATGCAAAAGTCATAGAATATTTCAGATTCTTCTTTAAGAACATTCAATAGGAGTGTTTTCTGTGGAATTTCTATAACTTTTATGAGATCAGATAAGTTATTTTGTTCCACATTTTTCTTTGCATAGTTGAAACAAATCATCCACTTGCATTGCAAGAAAATACCAGCCATTTATGGTTGTTCAAAGTAAGGGATAGATGTAAGATGCCCCAGTACCTATACCAACTCCTCTTTGAAGTGGGGTTTTGTCAGCATTCTGGTGACCGATGAGATTTTCCACCCAATGAATATAGTTGAGTCTCAAAAGAACTGTGGGAATTAATCTCTGCAATGGAATATCAAAAGAAAGTCCAAAGTCTTCCCTTAAAAGAGTATAAGTCAAAGCCCTGACTGCTTAAGCGTCTTTTTTTTTATTTTTGAGAGAGAGAGAGAGAGAGAGATGTGTGTGGCCAGCTCAGCCCACCAGGGGGCGGGGCTGGCTGGCATGTGGTGCTGGGGGATTGAACCGTGGTCCCCGATGCTTTTGCTAAGCTTGTTCTAAGTAGGTGCTTTAGACCACTGAGCCATCTCTCCAGCCCTTAAGCGTCTTTAAAGTGAAGACTCTTCCATTCAGATTTATTTGAAAATGTTGCTTAAAGTCTGGATATTTGGATGCCAGATACACAAAATCAGGAGTTTTGCCCTCGTATCTATTTTTTGCATGCTTTGACTTACTCAGAGCCATCTACTAGGTGGAAGCTTTTGCCCAGTGATGCATCTGGCGTGGGCCTGTACAATCTCAAATTTTTATGCCACCCTGACAACACTATGTGTTACAACAAATACTGTGAAATTCATATTACTTTGTTGAGTGACACTCTATATCACTTGTAATTTTTTGTTTTAATTCTATTTTGTACTCTTTAAAAATAAACAAAAGTATAAATTTTATTCACAGGAAAAAATAGAAAAAGATCACTATATACTTGTTTGGGGTAAACTTCAAGAGGAAGAGATAACAGTTTTAAATAGGTATGCACCAAATATGGGAGCACATAGCTATATAAGACAAATTTTAAGAGACAGGACAAATCAAATTACTACTTGCACAGTCTTAATGGAGGACTTTAATAGTCCATTGCCTCAAAGAAATAAATCAACAAAACAAAACATTAGCATAGAGGCATCCAAACTGAACCAATACTTTGCACAAATGGGCTTATTAGACATTTACAGTGCTCCACATGACAACATCTGAATATACATTCTTTTCAGTGGCACATGGGATGTTATCTAAAATACACCACATGCTAGACTCTATATCATACTTAGGTAAATGCAAGAAAACAAATTATTCCATGCATATTATCTGACAATAGTACAGTGGCACTGAAAATTAATATCAAAGGAAATAGCAAAAAGTGCATAAATATATGGAAATTAAATAACAGCCTCCTCAGCAACCAATGGGTTACAGATGAAATTAAACAAGAAGTTAAGCAATATCTACAATCCACTGAAAATGCAAACAACCCTTTCCAGAATTTGCGGGATGCAATGAAAGAAATTCTCAGAGATCAGTTTATAGTGCTGAACTTTCATATTAGGAAAATACAACAATCTTCATTGTTTAATCCTTAAGTTCAGTTTCTTTCTATTTTACTATATTATACCTTTCAGGTTTTATTCTTCTTTCAGATTCTTACACTAGGGAGATAATATTATATTTCATGTGTGTCTAATTTTTTTCACTTATGAGTATATCCTCTAGTTGCATCCACGTATGTACAAAGGCTTTGAATTTGTTTTTTTTAAAGCTGAGTATTACCCCATTGTATAAAAATACCACATCTTTTTAATCCATTCCTCAGGTGATGGGCATTTTGGTTGTTTCTAAAATTTGGATATAACACATTTGCTGCTATAAACATGGGTGCACATATATTACTATGGTATGATGTTTTCAGTACTTTTCGGAAGATAGCCAGTAGAGAAATAGCTGGATTGAATGGAATTTCCAGCCCTAGTTTTCTGAGGAGACTACACACTAATTTTCATAGCAGTTGTACCAGTCTACAATCCCACCAGCACTGGAAAAGGGGTCCTTTTCCCCTACAGCCTCTCTAGCATTTGTTATTAGTTTATTTCTTTATGATAGCTATTCTTTCTAGGGTGAGATGGCATCTCTATGTTGTTTTAATTTGCATTTCTGGAATGGCCAGTGTTGTGGAGCATTTTTCCATGTATTTACTTGCCACTTGTAGTTCTTCCTCTGAGAAGTGTGTTTTCATCTCACATGCCCATTTTTGGGTTGGGCTTTTAAATTTTAGGGGCCTATTTTTTATTTAGTTCATTATATAATTTACATAGAAGTCCTTTGTCTGAGTGAATGTTGGTTATTATTTTTTTCTAATTTGTGGGTTGACTTTTCACTCTGTTGGTGATTTACTTTGACATGCAGAAACTTCTCAAGAAGACGATGAGAGAAAGGAGAAAAGATAGGAAAAAGAAAGGAGTGAAAATATATATGTGATGGCGAAAGTGATTGTACTCATAATTTCCATCATTTTTTAAAATAGCATGTAATGTTTTGAATTTTCCTGTTTACTGTGCTGATATCTGTGATCTGAGAAACTACATTGAGGACAGCAATGTGTAATACAAAACCCATGGCTGCATCCCACCTTTTCTATCAATTATTATACTCTCTTTAAGATAAAGCAGAACAAATACAGACAAAAAAATTAAGATTTCTTGAAATCAAGCACCAATATTCAGTTATTTCCCATATCTTTCATAACTGTATCTGGTAATCTGAGCAACAGATTTTAGGAGAAAAATACATAGTATAGCAACCATTGTTAATTAGCAATTACTGTTTTGAATATCTATGTCATATATATTATTGTATGTTACTCTGTTTTTCTCTCTTTTACTATTTGCTTATGCTTCTGTTTTCACTCTTCAAACAAAATAAAAGAAGAACAAGTAAATACCCTCATTTTTTCCCTAAAGCTTCTAGGAAAAGAACAAATCAAGCCCATAGCCCAAAGAAGGTAGGAAATTATAAAGATCAGAGAAGAAATTAATGCAATTGAGACAAAGAAAAAAATAAAATTAATGAATGCAAGAGCTGGTTCTTTAAAAAATAAAATAAAATTTATAAACCTCTAGCCAAACTGATTACAAAAAGGTAAGAAAAAGTCAAATGTAAGAAATAAGGAATGAAAAGGATGAAAGCACTATAGATACCATGTAAATTCAGATGATTATCATTACCTACTTTCAAAATCTTCACTATCTCAGAATGGAAAGCAAAGAAGGAATATAGATTCCTAAATACATAGAAATTACTGAGTCCTAACCCAGGCCCTGTGAGTGTGTGGGAGAGCTTCCCATTACCCTGCACCGGCAGTACATACTACTGGTCCCAGCCCAGGCGCAGCTTGGGTGAGACCCTCTCCCACACCCTTGGGATGCCCCTCAAAACTCTGCAGCACCTCCCCCACCCCACCCGCCGAGTAGGAATTACTGCCACGTTCCTGGAATCCCCAGACCCAGACCTACCCTAGGCCCCGTGAGTATGTGGGAGAGCTGCCTCTCTCCCCTACTCCACCTTGTCTCCTCCAGAATCAGCTCAGGCCAGGTATACAGGCATGGGGTGAAACACTGCAGCTGCAATCCCTGCACAGAGTGTAGAGGATAGAACCACCCAGCTAGTCCAGGAGCGGAAAATCTTTCCAGAGGGGCACAACAGGTTCACCCCCAAGGTCAGCAGCAGGAAGGAGGTGAGCACAGCAGTCAGACCCAAGACAGGCAAGGCTGAATAAATGCAAACTCTGTAGATCTGAACCTGAACTTCAGGACGTGCTAAGGTTATAACTGCAACAAAGATCTACAACAAAGGACAAAAGACAGTACTACACAAAATGACGAGAAGGAACAAAATGCAATCTCAGAACCCAAGCCCAACCGTAAAAAGTGCAGAGGACGCTAACACAGAACAAATTGGGAATCACAGAGCTGAAAGCAATGAATCAACAGCTTCTGAAATAAAGAAACAGCTGCAGAAAGGTATAGAGGACCTCAGATTTGAAATAAAAAAAGAAATCCCTGAATTAATAACATCTGCAGTAAAGGATCAAATGCAGAAACATATGGAAGAAACCCAGTGCCCACCCAGAACAAGTGAGGAGGACACTAGCTCGGCTCAAATGCATGAAATGATAGCATCGATAGTAAATAAGCAACAGCAGAAAGATATAGAGGAAATCAAAGCGCAATTCTTTTCTGAAATAAAAAAAGAATTTTCAGAACTCATAGCATCAGAAGTAAAGAAGCACCTACAGAAACATAGGGAGGAAAACCAATCTGAAAAAAACACCGCAGTAAAAGAATTTCTAACTGCTTCTAAAGAACGTATTGATAATAAAAGAGGAGATTAGAAAAATGATGGATTCCTTGAATGAGCAATACAGGAAAGAAATAGATCGCATGAAGCAGAGTCAAAGAGATATAGAGGAAATTAGAATCTGAATCACAAGCTTGCAACACCGTTTAAGTGAAAGTAAAGACACAATTTCAGATCTTGAAGACGCTGGTGCAGCTAGTGAAAAGGTAAGAAAGGATCTTTTAAAAACAGCGAGGATGCAGGAAACAATAATCCATCACCTGCAAGATGATGCAAACATGAACAATGTGAGACTAACAGGCATCAATGAGAAAGAAGAAGTCAATACAAATGAGATTTAAAAAATGTGGGCAGAAGTAATAGCAGAAAACTTCCCAAATATGAGGAAACACTCTGACATTCAGGTAACTGAAGCATACAGAATGCCAAGTAAGCTCAACCCAATGAAAAACACACTGAGACATATAATCATCAATATCCCAGAAATTCAGCCCAAGAATAATCTTCTGAAAGCCGCTAGAGAAAAGAAGCAGATCACATTCAAAGAAAAACCCATCAGAATTACGGCCAACTTCTCTTCAAAACCATGCAGGCAAGAAGAGCATGGCGGAGAGTACTTCAAGTCCTCTATGAAAAGAAATTCCATCCCAGATTACTATACCCTGCAAAACTCTCTTTCAAGTTTGATGGAGAAGTGAAATACTTTCATGACAAAGAACAGCTAAAGAATTTATGATGACAAAGCCAACCTAACACAAGCTACTGAAAGATGTTCTAGAGAGGGACCAAAATGATCAGAACTGAATGAATGACATCAAAAACAACAAATTAAATAGGGCAAGCAATTAAATACAGGAGAAAAAGGAGTAAATGACAACAGGTAAATGACATGTCAATAGTAAGTCAATACATCTCAATTCTAGCCATCAATGTAAATGGTCTCAATTCCCCAATTAAGAGAAATAGATGGGCACGGTGGATGAGGAAACAAAATCCAACAATATGCTGTATACAAGAAACACATTTAATTCATGAAGACATTCATAGGCTGAAAGTCAAAGGATGGAACACAATACTACATGCTCCAGCCCCTCAGAAAAAAACAGGGGTAGCAGTCCTATTCTCAGACAGTCTCAAATTTAAACCAACGATGATCAAGCAAAATAAAGAAGGCCACTGTATACTGGTTAGGGGAAAAATTCAAGAGGAAGAGGTAACACTCATAAATATGTTTGCACCAAACACGGGAGCACTCAACTATATAAAGCAAATCTTAATGGACATGAAAAATCTAATATCCAATTACCACAATTTTAAAAGGAGACCTTACTGCCCCCTTATCCTGAAAAGATAGGTCTCCAAAACAAAATCTTAGCAAAGACATAGCAAAACTGAATCAGAGCTTGAATCAAATGGACTTGGAGGACATATACAGAGCGTTCCACCCAAACACAGCTGAATACACATTTTTCTCAGCTGCACATGGGTCATTTTCTAAAATAGACCACATACTGGTCCATAGGTCATGCTTAAGTATATGTAAGAAAACAGAAATTAGCCCATGCACATTATCTGATGACAGTGCAATGAAGCTGGAAAAAAATGACAAAAAAACCCCAGAAAAAACCCTTAAATACATGGAAATTAAATGACACCCTACTCAGCAACCAATGGTTCACAGATGAAATTAAACAAGAAATTCAACAATATCTACAATTCATTGAAAATTCAAGCACAACTTAACGGAATTTATGGGAAACGATGAAAGCAGTTCTCAGAGGGAAATTCATAACTGTGAACTCACACATTAGAAAACAGAACGGGAATAAATAAATATCCTAATGCTGTACCTTCAACAACTAGAAAAGGAAGAGCAAACCAAACCCAGAGCCCAAAGACAGGAAGAAATCATAAAGATTAGGGCAGAAATTAATTCAATTGATATGAAGAAGACAATTCAAAGTATGAAGAAAGCAAAACGCTCGTTCTTTGAAAGATTAAATAAAATCGATAAGCCCCAGGCTAAACTCATCAAAAATAGGGAAGAAAAAATTAAAATACAAGCAATAAGGAATGAAAAGGATGTAATTACCACAGATCCAGTGGAAATTCAGAAGATTATCAATAGCTACTTTGAGAATCTTTACTGTTACAGAATAAAAGACACAGACGGAATGGACAGATTCCTAGAAAGTTATAAATTACCACAACTGAATCGACAAGATATAACCACTCTCAATAGCCCCATGACAGCCAGTGAAATACGAGATGTAATTAAAAACCTACCGGCCAAGAAAAGTGCAGGTCTGGATGGATTCACAGCAGAATTTTACAAGACATTTACAGAAGATGTAGTTCCTATACTCCTCAAACTCTTCCATGAAATTGAAAAGGAAAAAATTCTCCCTAAATCATTCCTGGAAGCAAATATTATACTGAAACCAAAACCAGGGAAAGATGCAACTAAGAAAGAGAACTACAGGCTGATCTCCCTCTTGAACATAGAAGCTAAAATTCTCAATAAAATGCTAGGAAATAGAATACAGCAAATCATCAAGAAGGTCATACACCATGACCAGGTTGGATTCATCCCAGGGGTGCAAGGATCGTTCAATATTCGAAAATGTATAAATGTAATGCACTATATCAATAGTATGAAAACTAAAAACCACATGATCATCTCTATTGATGCAGAAAAGGC
>NW_004524645.1:7047160-7048294 GCF_000260255.1 Octodon degus | reverse complement strand
ACGTGGAAGACCCAAAAAACTCCACCAAGAAGCTACTAGAATTAATACAGAAATTCAGTAGCATAGCAGGTTATAAAGTCAATACCCAAAAGTTAATAGCATTCCTCTACACAGACAACAAACACACTGAGAGGGAAATTATAGCAACAATACCTTTTACAATAGCACCGAGAATAATGAAATACCTTGGAATTAATCCAACTAAAGAAGTCAAAGATCTTTTTAAGGAAAATTACAGTACTCTGAAAAAAGAAAAGATTTATTGTTTCTGTTTTAATGTTTAGATCTTTAATCCCTTTTGAATTTAGCTCAGTGCATGGTGATAGACCTGGGTCGAGTTTTAGTTTTCGGCATGTGGAGATCCAGTTTTTCCAGCACCATTTGTTAAAGAGGCTATCTTTCTTCCAGTGAGCATGTTTGGCCCCTCTGTCAAAGATAAGGTGACTGAGTGTGTTCGTAATGGCTTCAGCATCTTCTTATCTATTCCTTTGATCTTCCAGTGTGTTTTGTTGGCTGTACCATGCTGATTTCATCACAGTAGCCTTGTAGTATTATTTCAGATCATGAATTGCAGGGCCTCCTGCCTTGTCTTTGTTGCCCAGGATTGCCTTTGCTATTCTAGGATTTTTATGGTTCCAAATAAATTTAAGGAATGGGCTTTCTAGATCTGTGAGGTACGTTGGTGGTAGTTTGATAGAGATTGCATTAAATCAGTACAGCAATGTTGGGAGTATGACCATCTTCACAATGTTGAATCTTTCTATCCAGGGGCATGGAATATCTTTCCATTTTCTGTAATCCTCTATGATCTCTTTTTTCAGATCACTGTAATTTTCCTTGAAAAGATCTTTGAGGTCTTTAGTTAGATGATATCCAAGGTATTTTATTTTCCTTGGTGGTACTATAAAAGTATTCTTTCTTTAATTTCCCTCTCATTGTATATGTTATCTGTTTTGAGGAATGCTATTGATTTTTGGGTATTGACTTTGTATCCAGCTATGCTACTGAATGTGTGTAATAATTGTAGTAGCTTCTTGGTGGAGTTTTATGAGTATTTCAAGTAAAGTATCATGTCATCTGTAAATAATGATAATTTAACTTCTTCTTTACCTATTCATATTCCTTTTATTTCTC
>NW_004524645.1:7019077-7046815 GCF_000260255.1 Octodon degus | reverse complement strand
TTTTTTTTTATCTATGTTCATGAGGGATATTGGCATGTAGTTATCTGTTTTAGTTGCATCTTCCCCTTGTTTTTGTATCAGTATAATACTTGCCTCTAGTAATAATATTGAAAGGATTGCTTCCTCTTCAATTTCTTTGAAGAGCTTGAGTAGTATAGGGACTGTATCTTTTGTAAATTTCTTGTAGAATTCAGCTGTGAATCCATTAGTACCTAGAGTTTTCTTCATCACTAGTTTTTTTTTTACTACATTTCTTATTTCATTCGCTCTTATTATGCTATTGAGAGTGGTTATATCTTCTTGATTCTATTTTCGTAATTTTTAGTTTTCTAGGAATCTGTCCATTTTTTCTGTGTTTTCTATTCTGTGAGAGTAAAGATTCTAAAAGTAGCTATTGATAGTCTCCTGAATTTCCACTGGGTCTATGGTAATTACTCACTCTTTCATGCTTCTATTTGAATTTGTTCTTTCCGTTTTGATGCAGTGAGCTAGGGTATTATTGATTTTATTTAACCTTTCAAATAACCAGGTTGTTGTTTCGTTAATTTTTGAACTGCTTTCTTTGTCTGTTTTGAATTAATTTCTGATCTAATCTTTGTGATTTCTTCCCATCTTTGGGCTATGTGTTTGGCTTGATCTTCCTTTTCTAGTTGTTGGAGTTGCAGCAGTAGGGTGTTTATTTGTTCCTGTTCTGTTTTCCTAATGTGAATTCATAGCTATGAATTTTCCTCTGGGAAGTGCTTTCATGGTATCCCATAAATTCCCATAATTTGTGATTGAATTTTCATTGAATTGTAGATATTGTTGAATTTCTTGTTTAATTTCATCTGTGACCCATTGGTTGGTGTGTAGGGTATTATTTAATTTCCATGAATTTAGGGGGGTTTTCTGGTTTCTTTTGTCCTTTATTTCCAATTTCATTGCAATGTGGTCAAATAATATGTATGCGATAATTTCTGTTTTCTTGCAAATATTTAAGCATGACCTATGGACCAATATGTGGTCTGTTTTAGAAAATGACCCATGTGCAGCTGAAAAAAATTGTGTATTTAGCTGTGTTTCGGTAGAACATGCTGTATGTGTGCACTTACCCCATTTGTTTTAAGCTCTCATTCAGTTCTCTTGCTTGTTTGCTAATTTTTTGTCTGGTTGACCTATCTTTTTGGGATAAAGGGGTGTTAAGGTCTCCTATTAAGATTGTGATATTGGATATTAGATTTTTCACCTCCTTTAAGATTTGTTGTAAATAGTTGGGTTCTCCCATGTTTCGTGCTTGCATATTTATGACTGTTACCACTTCCTCTTGTATTTTTCCCCAACCAGTATATAGTGGCCTTCTTTGTGTAGCTTGATCTTTCTTCCTTTGAATTTGCAACTGTCTGAGAATAGGATTGGTACTGCCGCCTTGTTTTCTGAGGTGCTGGGGCATGTAGTATTTTTTCCATCCTTTGACTTTCAGGCTATGATTGCCTTTATGAGTTAAATGTGTTTCTTTTATACAGCATACTGTTGGATATTGTTTCCTAATCTACTGTGTCAGTCTTTCTCTGAATTGGTGAATTGAGTCCATTTACATTGATGGTTATAGTTGAGATGTATTGACTTATTATTGACCTTTTATTTGTCTGTCGTTTTTTTGCTCCTTTTTCTCCTGTGTTTGTTTGCCCTATTTAGTAGGTTGCTTCTGTTCTCATTTGTGAGTTCTGATCATTTTGGTCCCTCTCTAGAACATCTTTCAAGAGCCTGTGTAGGGTTGCCTTTGTCATCACGAAATTCTTTAGTTGTTCATTGTCATAGAAGTATTTCACTTCTCCATCAATCTTGAAAGAGAGTTTTTCAGGGTATAGTAATCTGGGCTGGAATTTGTTTTCCTAGAGAGTTGAAGTACTCTGTTCCATGGTTTTTTTGCCTTCATGGTTTGTGAAGAAAAGTCAACCGTAATTCTGATGGGTTTTTCTTTGAATGTGATTTGCTTCTTTTCTCTGTCGGCTTTCAGTATATTATTCATGTGCTGAATTTCTGGGATCTTGACTATTATATGTCTCGATGTGTTTTTAATTGGTTTGAGGTTACTTGACGTTCTGTATCCTTCAGTTACCTGGACATCAGATTGTTTCTTCATATTTGGGAGGTTTTCTGCCATTACTTTTGCCCTTATTGTTTTAATGTCATTTGTATTGACTCCTTCTTTCTCACTGATGCCTATTATTCTCACATTGTTCATCTTTGCATCATCTTGCAGGTGATGGATTATGCTTTCCTGCACCCTCGTTGTTTTTAAGAGATTCTTTCTTACCTTTTCACTAGCTGCACCATCATCTTCAAGATCTCAACTCTGTCTTCACTTTCACTTAATTGGTTTTGCAAGCTTGTGATTGAGATTTTAATTTCCTCTATATCTCTTTGACTCTGCTTCATGTGATCTATTTCTTTCCTGTATTGCTCATTCAAGGAATCCGTGATTTTTCTAATCTCTTCTTATTTTTTTTATCAATGTGTTCTTTAGAAGGAGTTATTAATTCTTTTACTGCAGTGTTTTTTTAAGCTTGGGTTTAATCCACATGTTTCTGTATTTAATTCTTGATTTCAGATGCTATGAGTTCAGAGAAATTCTTTTTTCTTTTCTGAAATTAATTGCACTCTGAATTCCTCTATATGTTTCTGCTGTTGCTTGTTTACTTTCGACACTATTAATTCATACATTGCAGCTGAGCTAGTGTCTTCTGCACTTGTTCTGTGGGTTTTACGTTTCCTCTATATGTTTCTGCATTTGATTATTTACTGCAGATTCAATTAATTCAGGGATTTCTTTTTCATTTCCAATCTGAGTTCCGCTATACCTTCCTTCAGTTGGTTCTTTATTTCAGAAGCCATTGATTCATTCATTTCAGCTGTGTGATTCACAATTTTTTCTGTGCTAGTGTCCTCTGCACTTCTAATGTGTGTGCTTGAAGTCTGAGATTGCATTTTGCTCCTTTCCGCTGTCGTTTTGTATAACACTGTCCCCTGACCTTTTGTTGTAGAGCTTTGGTTCAGTTATAACCTTTTTACCTTCTGCAATTCAAGTGCAGATCTGCAAAATTTGAATTTATCCAGTTGCTCCTGGCTTGATCTGCCTTCTTTGCTCAGTTCCTTCCTGCTGCCGCCCTTGGGAATGAACCTGTTGTGGCCCTCTGGCAAGATGTTGTGCTGCTGGACTAGCTGGGTGGTTTTGTCCCCTACTCTCTGTGCAGGGATTGCAGCTGCAGGTTTTCACCCTTGTCCTTTATTTCAGGCCTTAGCTGAGTCTGGAGGGAACAAGGTGGAGTAGCATGGAGTGGAAGCTGTCCCACACACTCACTGCACCTGTTTTGGGCTTGATCTGTGGATCCTGAGAACTAGGCAGAAATTCTCACTCACTTTTCATGCATGGCGCGGGTTGTAGGATGGGGAATTCCAATAGCGTGCAAGGTGGTCTCACTCACGCTGTGCCTGGGTTTGGACCAAAAGGTCCTGCAGCGCAGGGTAGCTGGAAGCTGTCCCATATGCTCACTTGGCTAGGGCTGGATCTGGGGGTCTGGAGAATGCCGTGCTTCAATTTTCATTGCATTGTAGATATTGTTTGATTTCATGTTTTATTTTGTCTTTAACCCCTTGGTTGCTGAGGACAGTTTTACATAATTTCCATGCATGCATGAGGTTTTTTCTTTTCTGTTAAATTTTGTAATTTTGTTAATTCTGAAATTAATTTTCATTAATTTCCAGGTTCATTTTACTGTGTTCAGGCAACATGCATTGTATATTTTCTGTTTTCTCCCATATATTTAAGCATGACCTATGGACTAGTATGTGGTCTCTTTTATGAAACATCCCATGTGCAGATGAAAGAATGTGTATTCAGCTGTTGTTGGGTGGAACACTCTGTAGATGTCCGTAAGTCCATTTTTTCAAGTTTGCTTTACTTCTGCTCTTTATCTACACGACGTTCCTTTTTGAGATAATGTTGTGTTAAGGTCCCATGTTAAGATTGTCATATTGGTTATTAGATTTTTCATGTGGTTTAGAATTTGTCTTATATATTTGGCTGCTCCTAAATTTGATGCATAGGTATTTATGTCTGTTATCTCCTCCCCTTGAATTTTTCCCTCACCAGTATATAGTGACCTTCTTTTTCTTTTTTGATCATTTTGGTTTGCAGTTCAGAATGTCTGTGAAATGAATAGAATTTCTTCCCCCGCTTTTTTTCTGAGCTTCTGAAGCATGTAGTATTGTCTTCAATCCTTTGACTTTCATTCTATGAATTTCTTTATGGGTTAAATATGTTTCTTGTATACCTCATATCATTGGATTTTGTTTCTTAATCCACTCTGCCAATCTATTTTTTTAATTGGTGAATTAAGCGCATTTACACTGGTGGTTATAATTGATATATAGTAACATAGGTTTTTCATGCTATTTTCCTATTGTTGGTTCCCTACTTTTATCTTGTGTTTAATAATTTGACATGCTTGGTGGATTCTTTTTGTTATTGTTCATGGAGATGATGGTGCTTGGATCCCTTTCAAGTATATCTTTTAGTATTTTATGTATGGTTGTTTTGGTCACTATGAATTTCTTTAATTGATCTTTGTCATTGAAGTATTTCACTTCTGCATTATACTTGAAAGAGAGTTTTCAATGTACATCCACCTGGTTGGAATTTGTTTTCTTGGAGGAATTAAATTACTTCACTCCATGCTCTTCTTGACTTAATGGTTTGTGTGAAATCTGCTGTTTTTCAGATGGGTTTTCCTTTAGATATGATCTGTTTCTTTTCTCTAGTGGCTTTCAGTGTATTGTTTTTGTCCTGAATTTCTGGGAACTTGACTATTATATTTCTGGATATAGTTTTAATTAGATTGATATTATTTGGAGTTCTATATGCCTCAGTTAACTGAATGTCAAATTATTTCGCTGTATTTGGATAGCTTTCAGCTATCATTTCTACCCATATTTTTATGCTGTTTGTATTGACTCCTTCTTTCTCACTGATGCTTATTCATCTTATTTTGTTCATCTTTGCATTGTGTTGCAGCATTTGAATTATTAATTCCTGGATCGTAGTTGTTTTGAAGAGAGATTTTCTTACCTTTTCATTTGCTGCAATGGTTTCTTCAAGGTCTGAAAGTCTGTTTTCACTTGGGTTCATTCTGTTTTGCCATGTTTGATTGATTTTTTAAATTCTTGTATATCTCTGAATCTGCTTCATGCATTCTATTTCTGTCCTATATTGCTCATTCAAAGTTTTCATTGTTTTTCTAGTCTCTATTTTTTTTATCAGTGATCTTTTTAGAAATGCTTAGTAGGTCTTTAATCTTGTTATCATTTCTTTTCATACCTGTGAGCTTATCTCTGATCTGATTTTTTTCTATACTCTTCTGCAGTTGTTTCTTTACCTCAGTTGCTATTATTTCAGAGATTTCAGTTATGTGGCTTCAAATTTTTTCTATGCTGATGTCTCCAGAGTTTGTTTTGGGTGTGCTCTGGGCCTTCAAGTGCATTTTCTTCCTTTTTTTAGGGGGGGGTCATTTTCCAGTTCAGAAATAACTCTTTATTTTGATTTCTGTGATTCCCTTTTGTGACAGTTTGATAGTAGGCAGCTGTATCACTGGTGTCAGAACCTTTGTTTAAAATATCTGTTGTTTTGATATCTATCCTGTCTCATTAAATTTTGTATTATGTTTGTCCCAAAATTTTGCCTTTTATTTTGATTGAGAGTGATATAATTGTTTATTTTTGGCACTTTCCTATGTCCTTCAGTGTAGGGCTTTCGGGAGACTATTACCCAAGCACTTCCTGATATTAATACCCAAGGGAAAAAAACATGTGTATAAGACAGACATGGTTTCCTATTTACAGTAGTATTATTAGCAACGCTAGTAACAGTGAAATTTAGAAATTGATAAACTTTTATAATTAATGAGTTTATACTTTATTTTTAAAATTTTATTCATTTTAATGAGAAAAAATAACAATTAAACAGTTTCAAAACAGATTATTAGGACAGTTACAATAATTAATATATTGTTTATTGTTGTCTTCATAGTAGCTATTCAGAGGACAGGATGCAGACACCATATCTTGTCTAAACGATATTAGTACAAACCTTTCTTCTCATTGCACTAAGATAAATTTTCTGTACATCTATCTTAACTATTTTATATATACATATATTTTTTCACTACAAAATGATCCTTTATTTACATTCCCCTTTTTTGTTTTGTTTTGTCAGAGATGGGTGTTCCTTTGCTATTAGAGAAGCTGTATCATAGGAGCAAACATTGTAGCTGTCTACGAAAGCAGATATTAAATTGGGAATTTTCATTTAAACTAGTTCCCCTGAGTTTTGTGTATTTGTCTTCCCTTTATACCCCTAGAGTCTTCCATGCAGACTATCACAACTCAGTTAGCTGCTGCCACCTTTTTATTATGAGAATGCTCCTTTAGTTGTGGGCCTCCATCTGGGCTAGGCTGGGTCCATCAGTATGGAATGGCCCAGATGTGTCTAGTGGCTTCCCATCCCAGGGGTTTTTCCTGATATGCCCACTGAATTAGAATTGATTGGTTGTGTCCAGTGACTTTTGTTCCCAGAGTTTCCTCTTTGCAGCCCCGCCACGGTAGAATCAACACCTCCTGGGATCAAACCCCAATCCCTGCAGTTGCCCAAGCAGGAATTTAGTCCACTGAGCTATCTTGCTGGCTAGATTGTGCTTCTTTCAGTGAGCATAGTTCTACCCACCTCAGAGAATCATTCAACAAACAAAAGAGGTTACTTGGAAAGCTAACACAAAGTTACTCTTTCCCATATGCTAAATCTGAAATTGCCTTACTGGCAATCTCTTGCTTTTTTGGTCATAAACTAGTATTTGCCTATATTATGTGACACAGTAAAATGAATTACGAGCTTCTCTCTTTAGAACTCAAGCATCACTGACAAATGATATATCATGCTTTAATTGAGTTACATGAAACTTCTCATCATTGGCACAATGTCATTTTCAACTGGATCATTTTTTTGTCCTGGGTGGCTGTCCTGAGCACTGTTAGTTGTTTAATGGCATCCTTTGCCTCTGTCAACTACATCCTAGAAACACTCCTCCAAGTTGTGGCACTGTCTCCAGATATTGATAAAAGTCTGCCAAGAATCATTCTGGGTTGAGAATCATTGGATTACATTCTCAGGAGCTGTGCAGAGTTGCTTTTAATCTTAGAAAGCTTGTAGGTCAATGAGCAGGAGCATCACTTAATTGTTTGAAATACACAGCCCCTTTCCTATATTTTTTCTATGCATTTTTCACGCATGGAAAATTTTTAAATTTTGTCTTTTCTCTCTCTCTCTCTCTCTCTTCCTCTCTCTCTCTCTCTCTCTCTCTCTCTGTCTCTCTCTCTGTCTCTCTGTCTCTGTCTCTGTCTCTGTCTCTCTCTCTCTCTCTCTCTCTGCTATTGTTTTTATTTTGAACATTTGCTGGGAAGAGGCAGAGGGAAGGAACTTTATGTATTGTAAAATAGACCATGTATACCTTACTGTGAGTCTTCAAAGAAGCCAGGTTTTCAGTTCAGCTTGCCTTGATAATCCAGTGTTTGAGATGGTCTCATCGTTCCCACTATGAAAGACTATCATAGTGGGTAATGGTTGATAGTTTCCTATGCATGACATTTGTTGGAAATGGGAGAAATATAATGAATGTTATTAGATAAGATAGGATGTGCCAATTCGTTTTCATAGGGTAGCATTGGCAGTATTTATGAGTGTGATTCTAATAAGACAGATTTAGGACTGAAAATTTCCACACAAGATGCTGTCCAATAATTTTACCTTTACATGACCTGTTGGTTCCAATTTCAGTTTGTTCCAGTCATCCTTGTGAAAGAGAAAGCCATAGCAATTGAAATCATCAAATTACTATAATTACAAATTCATACTAATCCAGTAATTATGCCTTGAATTCACTTTTCAACGTTGAATATTTATATCTCCATTAGGATCAGATAGAATTGCAAACAATACTGAGTAATGAATTGTAATCTTGGCAACCTGAACTGATAGAAAGACAGTGCTTTCCCATCCAAGCAAAATAATTTGCCACTTTCAGGCTCTTCTGAAGTGATGATAGGTATCTGCCAACAGAAAGACAGCTCTCAGCTGGTGTCCTAATAGGTAGACACTTTGTAAAAATCAGCTCATTTATACTGCCAGTGGACCTTATTTAAGAGAGGCTGTTTGAATCTTCAAGTGTTGAAATTGTAAACCTTTAAGTAGTTCAGCCTTGTAATAATTGATTTTATTTTTATAAACTTGCTCTTAAACCCAACAATGCATGAGAAATCTCCACAAATAACCAATTCCATACATATGGTAAAGCAGGAATTGCTATGCAGACTAAAAGATACAGCCAGTGTTGCCCCACTGTTCCTCTCTAGGAAGCTTCCAGTTACTCTTCCTCTGATCCTTCCTCTTCCAACCCATACCCCTAGATTCACCCCTCATCCTCATCCCACAGATCAACCCAATGTAGCTTAGATGTCCCATTTTGCCTAGAACTCTTGTGAAATTTAAATTCATGACTGCATCTTGCTAACATTGATCAGCCCTTACAGCTTTCCTATGTTATCTTGTACACTGCTATCTCAGTTTCATTAAGTGGTTCTTCAACTTTATTTTAGCAGCCATAGTTTTCCTTCAAATAAAAACAACTAAGTTAGCACCAATACATGAAACTGACATGCATGTTGTAGTTCTCAGAGAGGTAAAGCCAGAGACCAGGTCCGTCTTTGTCCTTGTGGTGCCTTTCTCAGCTCATGCACTGCATAAAGTGAAATACTCCATCTTGTACTACAATAGTTGACCCTTATTTGTGGTTTCACTTTCCACAATTTCAGTTACCTGCCACCAAACATGATCAGAGCCTATTAAAAGGGAAATTGAGAAAGAAGCATTCCATGAATTTTAAATTTCATGCAATTCTGAGTAGCATGATAAAATCTAGCACAGGGATGTTACTCATCACTTTGTGTAGCATGTCCATGCTGTGTATGCTGCTGACTTGATAGTCATTTACTGGTTGTCTCTGTTATCAGATTAACTGTTCTAATATCTCAGTGTTTGTGTTCAAGTAACATTTACTATACTTACTAATGGCTTCAGAGTGCACCAGTCATGATGATGACAATTCAAATATGCCAAAAAAAGGTACACAGTGCTTTACTTTGCTTTTTTCCTTCCTTTCCTTCCTCTCTCCCTACCTCCTTCCCTTCCTCCTTCCCTCCCTCCTTCCCTCCCTCCCTTCCCTCCCTTCCCTTTCTTTTCCTTCCTTCCTTCCTTCCTTCCTTCCTTCCTTCCTTCCTTCCTTCCTTCCATTTTAAAAAAGAACTAAAAAATTGAAAAGATACAGAATTTCACTAAACAAGATGATAGGAATTCAAAAATGGATATTACATTGTATATTGTTGTCTACAAATTAGATTTTCAGATTGTCAAATATAAGCATGCAAAATTGTCAAACATCTAAAAGGAAGAAAAAGTATAAGCATTAACTGTTTTAAAAGACCAGTAGAAATCAGCAGTATAAGTGAAAATATGATGGTTCTCAACTCCAAAAAGAAAGACAAGGGCCAGCCTGATCGTTCAGCAGATGAAAATGTCTGTTTAGGCAGACCACAGTGTCCCTGAGTTTGATCTTCTGCATGCAGTGCCAGCCCTGTCCGCTGGGCATACTGACACAACAGTTGAGACTAGGTTAGGTGACACATGCCTATAATCCCAGCAATGTGAGACTGAACAAAGGAGAATCACTACGAGTCCGATCTATGTAGTGATAGACCCTGTAGGCCCTGTCCTAAATACTGAAAAAAAAAAAAAGACAACAAATTGTATGCTGAGATTGCTGTCCAAGATCTATAGTATGCTAAGACATTTTGAATGGGAGAATGACCATATACATGCTATTTTATTATGGTATATTTTATAATTATTCTGTTTTATTATTACTTTTAGTCTTCTACTGTACTTAACTTACAAATGAAAATTTATAAGTATGCACATGTAGGAAAAATTAGTATGTATGTAGGGTTTTATACTATCCAGTTTCAACCATCTGTTTTGAAAGGTATCTTTGACAGATAAGAGGATACTACTACATTTGCAAATTATCAATTTAGTACCACATTCTTACTTTAAAGCAAGTCATGTAGGACCAGAGATTCAGGTATAAGTCCCAAGTGTCACTATTCATTTTTGACACAGCCAAGATTTGAATTGGGCTAGTGTTTTTTGCTTTAACATCCCTCCCAATCATCCTGGCCAGATGTCAATCCAGAATTTTTGAGACCGTTCAGCAGGTAGGCATTTCCCCTAGGATCCGTGACCCAAATCAGCCTAAACTACTTGCTTTCTCTTTTCTGATGAACCATAACACACTGAACAAATAGTACCTCCAAACAGATGCGTAGCTTCTCAGTGGAAACTTCTCTTTCCTTTCTACCATTGCTGTAATTGCAGGGCCCTCTTCCTACCAAGTTCCCTACATCAATGATTCTGAGAGTCATCATGGCACAGAAAATGTAGCACTAATAAATTACCAATTTTGTTCCTGTTCTGATATTTCTCATCAGGATTGCAGGGCTCAAGCTCTTCTAAAAAAATGAGTTAGTATACATTGATATCCATTATTACTACAATACTTTTCTTCCTTGAGGATGTGGAGTGGAGTTGGTAGAAAATCTCTTTTTACCATTATCTTCTGCATAGCATCTGTTTTTGCTCTAATGCCTGCTCCTGTGAAAGTGACCGTGGGCCTTTCATATAAGTCACTGACATTTATCCAATAGCGGATACTCGAGAGGGAGATAAACTTTAAAAATCGACTCCACGTGGTACTCAAAATAACTGCAATCAACTGATCATCATAAACAGATAAACTGATCAAGCTTGTTGCACAGACTTTGTTTTGTTTGTTTTACCTCAGAAGGACCCTTAATTGCATAAACAAAAATGAATTACTGGCAGGTCCAAAGGATTGAGCCCACAGTCTCAATTCTTTATAGTGACTCAGTCTAAGCTCAAATTTAAGAGGCTACTATGTTGTAAACAGTGATTTCCACAACTCCAGCCCCTTTCTAGCAAACAGGCTAGCATAGTATAGCTATTACTTTTTCCCAGGCACTTCCAAAGAGTGTTCAGAGTGCCAGCATTTCTTTTCTGAAAGTGTTTTGTTTTGTTTGGTGGAACTGGAGATTGAACTCAGGCCCTTGCGCTTGCCAGAAAAGTGATTATTCTACTGAGCCATCTTCCCAGCCCCATCTTTTCTGAAAACTTTTATAAGAACATGTTTGCAGTAGATAATTACATTCATTATAGAGAATTGGTACATATACATAACACATTTCAATTCTTTTTCTCTCCTCCTCCACCTCCACTTATTTTTTTTTCATTTTACCACCATCAAGTTGATTTATTCATTTTAGAAGTACTTATCAAGTTAGCTATCATAAACACAGATTAACAGCCAGGTGAATAGGCCAAAATCATAAAATATATAACACATTTATACTAAATCAAGGTATATTTTTGATATATTGGCCATGTTGGATTATAATAACATCTTTCCTTCTCTCTTCCTTATTGTCTTTCATTTTATACTATATTTATATATTAGCTTTTTCATTTAAGAGAAACTGTCCTATTTAAGCTTGCACTGGATAATTTTCTTCCCTTAACATTATGGTCTCAGGGTCATCAAGATAGCTCAGTGGACTTAGCACCTGCTTGAGCAAGCACAGGGACCAGAGTTCAATCCCTGGCCCCACAGGCCGCACTGGCCCCACTCCCGGGTACATTGAGCTGGCCACTGAGACCAGGCATGATGGTGCACATCTATAATCCTAGCGCTGGGGAGGCTGAAAATAGGAGGATCACTACAATTCAAAGCTGCATAGTGAGACCCCGTACCAGATACATAAAAAAGTAAACCTTCTGGTCTCAAGGTACACCCATTTTCTTACAAATGATTAAAGTTTATTTTTATGGCACAGTAATACTCCCTTGTATATACATTCACATTTTCATTATACATCTGTTGATGGACATATAGATTTTTTCTAAGATTTAGCTAATACGAATTATACTGCTATAGACATGAGTATGCATGGATCACTGCACTATATCTTTAACTCTTTTAGAAAGATAAACTAGAAGAGGAAGTACTGAGACAAATGAAATTTCTACCTGTAGTTTTTTTTAGGAAACTTTTCTAAAAATTAATTTTATTGAGAAAGAAATAGAAATGAGACAGTTTAAAAACCAATTAGTAGGACAGTTTCAATAATTAATACATTGCATATTGTCTTCTTCATAGTGGTTGTTCATAGTACAAGATGAAGATATGATATCCTGTGCAAACACTATTATTATAAATCTTTCTTCTCATTGAATTAAGAGAAAGTGCAAATACAAAATGGTCCTTCCTTCTTTTTCTGTTTAGTTTTGTCAGAGATGGGCATTCCCTGGCCATTTAAAATAATTTCCATGGGCTTGGGAGATAGCTCAATAGAATAAACACTTCCCTGGCAAGTGCAAGGGCCTGAGTTCAATCTCCAGGTCTGCTAAATAAATAAATAAATAAATAAATAAATAAATAATTTCCATGTGTTTGTATGAGTTTACACTCTCACCAAAAATAAAGAAGTGTTCCTTTTTCCTTGTAGTTTTTCTGGCATTTTTTTTGATTGATTTCTTGAGATGGCCATTTTTTCTGAAGTGAGATGGAATCTTGTTGCTGTTCTAATTTGTATTTTCTAAATAGACAGATATATAGAATATTTTTGTATTTATTTACTAGCCATTTGTACATCTTCATCTGGAAAATGTCTTTGTATTTTAGGTGTCCATTTTTGACTGGGTCTTTCACTGTGTGGGGAGGTGTTATTCTTTGAATTCTATATTCAGTCTAGATATTAGCCCTTTGAGGAGTAGCTAGGAAATTTTTTTTTATTCTATAGATTTTGTCTTCACTCTGTTGGTGCAGACACTTTTATATTTGACTTTATCCTTTTTGTGGATTCTTGGTATTATTCCTAGTTCAACCAAAATTCTGTTCATAAAGCCTTTCCCTGTGTCCATGTCTTGAAATGTTTTAGTGCATGTTGAGAAATGTGGTTATAGATTCAGTCTTCTGCATGGAGTTAGCCAGTTTTATCATCAGCATTTATTAAAGAAATTATCATTCTTGTGAAAAAGGAATTTGAGCTTTTGTCAAAGATAGAATAGCTAAGTGTGCCTGATGTTGTTTCTGCATTCTTTATTCTATTCCTTTAATTCAAATAGAAATTTTTTTGACAGTGCCATGCTGTTCTTTTCACTGTAGTTTTTTATAACTTGAATTTCTTGATTGTGTTATATCCTGCCTCACCTTCTTCCGCAGAATTGCTTTTGCTATTCTAGGTCTTTTCCAGTTCCATATGCATTTAAATTTTTTTCGGTACTTCTGTGGGAAATGCTATTGGTAGTTTGGCTAGTATGTTAAATCTGTGCAATGCATATAGAAGTACACCCATTTTGACTATATTTGTACTGGCTATACATGAGCAGGAGACACATGTGGTGGGTTGCCAACTGGTGGGTCAACTTGTTGCACCCAGCTGAACTGAACAGGCAAGGTACTGGGTATTGACAGAAGTAAAGAAACTGTTGGGGGGGTCTGTAAAAGAAGCTGTTTGTGATGTTGCAATCTGCTGGTTTTCATGGACTGTAATGCGGGTGTCCTTGTTATTCTGACGTTCCTATTAAACTTGGCTGTTGTCAGAGGAGGATCTTAGAACTTTGTTTTCGCTGAGGATGGCTATGTTTCACTTTGTGGGAGCTCTGGTCCTCATCTTGAGCATCACTTCCTGGCTCAGAAGGGGCAGATGGTGCAGTATTCAGTTGCCTGGAGAAGCTTGTTAATTTGCTTTTCTGATGGGAACACGGCTTTGTTCATTGCCAGAGGAGTTTGGGACCTCAATTTTGCTGAGAATGGTCATGGTACTTTTCTGGGGAGTCTAGTTCTTACTTTAAGCATTGCTTCCTGGCTCCAGTGTAGAACCCTCATCCTTCTAACAGAGATCCTTCAGCCTGCTGGCACAGTCTTTCTAACTTCTACCACTGATCTTGGGCCTTCTCAGTGTAGATTTCTGAGTCAGGCCTGCATGAGACATTGTCATTTGTTCTAGCCCTCCAACTGGACTGTTGGTAGAAATTGTTATGAGCTCTAGGTTTTTGGCTGGACTCCTTCAATATGTTAGACACTAGGTGCTTAGCTGGATTCTCTGGTCTTTAGTGTGTGAACAGATTTCCTTCACACTTTGTATGTGATTCTTCAGGTGATTCCTTGTGAAATAATTTTATAAAATGTACCCACTATTGTATTATTACCCTTGCAAAAACCCAAACTATGACAACACATTTCCATTTTGATTTCTTCTTGTATATATTTCTCTCTCCCAAACCCCAACTACACAAGAGTAAAATAGAACGTGTATTGATTGGATAAGAAATGTGCCAAGGCCCAGTGAGTGTGTGGAAGAGCTTCTGTGCTCCCTTGTGCCCCCTGGACCTCTGCAGATCCAGCCCAGGTGCTCCCTGTGAAGGAGAACTACCTCCATGCTCTTGGGACATCTCCACCCCTCCAAATCCAGCCCAGTCCAACACGTGAGGCTTTCTGCTGAGCTCTCAGCACCCCTGCACACCTTCTGAGCCAACCCAAGCCCAAGCCTGGTGACTGTGTGGGAGAGATTCTGTGCTCTCCTGCACCCCCTGGACCTCTCTGAATACAGCCCAGGCCAGCCTCGTGAATGAGACCTTCCACCGCACACTCTGTACCCCACCACCCCTCCAGAAACAGCCCAAGCTCAGACCCTGAAAGTGTGTTGGAGAGCTTTCCTGCTCCCCTGTGCCTGCTCCTGCCCTGCACATTAAGCACAGGGCTGGCATAAGTCCTGGGGTGAAATTGCAGCTGAAGTCCATGAAGAAAGAGTAGGGGCCAGAAGCACCCAGATAATCCAGAAGCAAAACACCTTGCCAGGGGAGCACAACAGGTTCACTACCAAGGAATGCAGCAAAAGGGAGCTGAGCATAGCAGCCAGACCCAAGTTAGGCAAAACTGGATGAATTCACACTTTGTAGATCTGTACCTGAATATCAGTATGTGCCAAGGTTTTTTTTTTTTTATCAGAGATTGAACTCAGAACATTGCACTTGGCAGGGAAACACTTATTCCACTGAGCCATCTCCCCGGCCCTGGTGCTACAGTTTTAACTGCACCAAAGCTCTACAACAAAGGTCAGAGGACAGTGCTATGCAAAATGACAAAGAGGAGGAGTAACATGCAATCTCAGGCACCACGCCCACCCAGAACAAATGCAGAAGACAATGGCACAGAAGAAATTGGCAATCACACAGCTGAAATTTTGAATTAAAAACATCTGAAGTAAAGAAACAACAGCAGCAAGATATAGAGGAACTCAGATGGGAAATAACCTCTGAAATAAAAAAAGAAATCTCTGAGTTAATAGCATTTGAAGTAAAGAATCAAATGAAGAAAAATAAGGAGGAACTCAGATGGGAAATAATCTCTGTTGTAAAAGAAATAATAATTCTTCTAATGAAGACATTCAAAAAAATAGAGGAGAATAGGAAAATTACGGATTCCTTGAGTGAGCAATACATGAAAGAAATAGGTTGAAAGAAGCAGAGTCAAAGAGATATAGAGGAACTTAAATCTCTATCACAAGCTTGCAAAACTGTTTGCGTGAAAGTGAAGATAGGGTTCAGATCTTGAAGACGCCATCGCAGCTAGTGAAAAGGTAAGAAAAGATCTCTTAAAACAACTAGGATGCAGGAAAAAATAACTCATCACTTACAAGATGATGAAAAGATGAACAATGTGAGACTAATAGGCATCAATGAGAAAGAAGGAGTCAATACAAATGATATAAAAAGAATATGGGCAAAAGTGATAGAAGAAAACTTCCCAAATATGAGGAAACCTTCTGACATTCAGTTAACTGAAGTATAGAGAACTCTAAATAATTTTGACAAAACTAAGAAAACACCGAGACATATCATAATCAAGATCCAGAAATCCAGTACAAGAACAATATAATGAAAGACATTGGAGAAAATGAACAGATCACTTTTAAAGGAAAACCCATCATAATAATTGCAGACCTCTCTTCACAAACCACAGTGGGAAGAAAAGCATGGAACAGAGTACTTTAAGTCCTCTATGAAAACAAATGCAGCCTATACTACTATACCCTGCAAAACTCTCTTTCAAGTTTGATGGAGAAGACAAATGCTACCATGTCAGAGAACAACTAAAGAATTTCATGATGACAAAGTGAACCCAACACAGACTACTAAAAGATGTTCTAGAGAGTGACCAAAATGATCAGAACTCCAAAAAATGAGAACAAAAAGAACCCACTAAATAGGACAAACAATTAAACACAGAAGAAAATGGAGTAAACAACAGCAGGTAAATAACATATTGATCTTAAGTCAATACGTCTCAATTATAACCATTATTGTAAATGGACTCAATTCACCAATTAAAAGAAACAGACTGGCATAGTGCATTAGGCAAAAAAATCCAACAATCTGCTCTATAAAAGAAACACACTTAACTCATAAAAAAATTCATAGGCTGAGGGCCGGGGAGATGACTCAGTAAAATAAGCGCTTGCCTGGCAAGCTCAAGGGCCTGAGTTCAATCCCCGGTTCCACAAATAAATAAATAAATAAATAAATAAATAAATACATAAATAAATAAATAAAAAGAAAAAAAGAAAAAAATTCATAAGCTGAAAGTCAAAGAATGGAAAACAATACTACACAACCCAGCACCTCGGAAAAAGCAGGGGTAGCAATCCTGTACTCAGACAGTCTCAACTTCAAACCAAGAATGATCAAACGAAATAAAGAAGGTCACTATATATTGATTAGGAGAAAAATTCAAGAGGAAGAGGTAACACACATAAATATGTGTGCAACAAACACAAGAGAACCAAAATATAAGACAAATCTTAATGGACACGAAAAGTCTAATATCCAATACCACAATCTTAACTTGACTCCTAAATACCCCCTTATCCCCAAAAGATAGGTCAAGGAGACAAAAAAATTACAAAAGAAGTATCAGAACTGAACCAGAGCTTGTAACAAATGGGCTTAATGGACAAATAGAGTTTTACATCCAACCACAGCTGAATATACATTTTTTTCAGCTTCACACTGGTCACCTTATAAAATTGAACACATACTAGCCCATAGGTCATGCTTAAGTATATGCAAGAAAACAGAATTTATCCCATGCATATTATCTGACCACAGTGCTATGAAACTGGAAATAAATAAGACAAGAAAACAGAAAAAATACCCCATAAATACATGGAAATTGAAAAAACACCCTACTCTGCAACCAATGGGTCACAGATGAAATTAAACAAGAAATTCAACAATATCTACAATTCAATGAAAAGTCATGCACAACATACTGGAATTTATGGGATGCGATGAAAGCAGTTCTTAGAGGAAAATTTATACCTGTTAACTCACACATTAGGAAAATAGAACAGGAACAAATAAACACCCTGATATTAGTCCTCCAATATCTAGAAAAGCAAGAGCATACCAAACCCAAAGCCCAAAGAAAGGAAGAAACCATAAAGATTAGAGCAGAAATTAACTCAATTCACATAAAAAAACACTTCAAAGAATTAACAAATCAAAAAGCTGGTTCTTTGAAAGATTAAATAAAATTGATAAGCCACTAGCTAACCTCATCAAAAAGAGGAAAGAAAAAAATTCATATAAAAGCAGTAAGTAATTAAAACGGTGTAATTACCACAGACCCAGTGGAAATTAAGAAGACTATCAACAGCTACTTTGAGAATCTTTATTCACACACAATAGAAGAAAAACATGAATTGGACAGATTTCCAGAAAGGTAAAAATTAGCAACACTGAATGAACAAAATATAACCAGTCTCAATAGCCAAATAACAGCCAATGAAATATGAGATATAATTAAAAAAACCTACCAAGAAAGAATAATCCAGGTCCTGATGGATTTACAGCTGAATTCTACAAGAAATTTACAGAAGATGTAATCACTATGTTCCTCAAACTCTTCAATTAAATTGAAAAGGAAGCAGTCCTCCCAAAATTATTCCTGGAAACCAGTATTATGCTGATAACAAAACCAGAGAAACGCTCAACTAAAAAAGAGAACTGCAGGCCAATCACCCTCATGAACATAGATGCCAAAATCCTTAATAAAATCCTAGCAAATATAATACAGCAAATCATCAAGAAGATCATACAACATTATCAGGTAAGATTTATCCCTGGGATGCAAGGATGGTTTAATATTTGAAAATTTATAAGTGTAATGCACTATATCAACACATTGAAAACTAAAAACAACATGATTATCTCAATTGATGCAGAAAAGGCTTTCTAGGTAGTCCAAATGGCTGCAGCCATTAGACAAGAGAAAGACATAAAAAGAATAAGAATAGGTAAAGAAGAAGTTAAATTATCATTATTTGCAGATGACATGATACATTACTTGCAAGACCTAAAAAGCTCCATCAAGAAGGTACTAGAACTGATACAGAAATTCATTAGCATAGCAGGATACAAAGTCAATACCCAAAAGTCAATAGCATTCCTCTACACAGACAACAAACACACTGAGAGGGAAATTATAGAAACAATACCTTTTGCAATAGCACCGCGGAAATGAAATACCTTAGAATTCATCTAAATAAAGAAGGCAAAGATCTTTCCAAGGAAAACTACAGTAGTCTGAAAAGAAGTCGTTGTGGATTTCACAAAATGTAAAAATATTCCATGCTCCTGAATAGGAAGAATCAACATTGAGAAGATGGCCATACTCCCAAAATTGCTTTATCGATTTAATGCAATCCCTATCAAACTACTGCAACATACCTCAGAGACCTAGAGAAGTTTTTTCTAAAATTTAATTGAATGCAGAAAAGACCTAGAATTGCAAAGGCAATCCTGAGCAAGAAATACAAGGAAGGAGTCATTACAATTCCTGACTTGAAATTATACTACAAGGCTACTGTGATAAAATCAGCATAATACTGGGAAAGAAATAGACCTGAAGATCAATGGAATAGATTAGAAGTTGCAAAAGCCTCTGTGAACACACACAGCCACCTTGTCTTTGACAAAGGAGCCAAACATGCTCACTGGAAGAAAGATAGCCTCTTTAACAAATGTTACTGGAAAAACTGCCCCTCTGCATGCCGAAAAGTGAAACTTTACCCAAGTCTATCACCATGCACGAAGCTAAAGTCAGAATGGATTAAAGATATAAACGTTAAAACACAAACACTTAATCTCCTGGAAGAGAAAGTAGATGGAACTCTTGAAGACATAGGGGTAGGCAAAGAGTTCATGAACAAAGATCAAATGGCAGGGGTAACACTTGAAAAAGTTAACAACTGAGACCTCCTCTTATTGAGAAATTTTTGCACGTCAAAAGAAATTAGAAGAAAGACAACCCAAAATTTTGGAAAAAATCTTGACTAATAAGCACTCAGACAATGGTATGCTCTCTAGAATTTATAAAGAACTAAAATATATTTGGGTCCCTAAATTTAAAGACCCATTCCAGAAATGGGCATCGAAGATGATCATACACTTCTCAGTGGACAAAATTGAAGAAGTAAATAAATTTATGAAAAAATACTCTCCATCACTAGCCATCCATGTAATGCAAATTAAAACAACACTGAGATACTATCTCACCCCAGAAAGAATGGCTATCATAAAGAAATCAACCAACAACAAATGCTAGAGAGGCTGTTGGCAGAAAGAAACCCTTTACCACTGCTGGTGGGAATGTAGACTGCTGCAATCATTATGGAAATCATGTGGAGAATCCTTCAAAAACTAAGACTGGAAATCACATTCAAACCAGCTATCCCCCTGTTGGGAATTATCAAGGAGGATCAGAAAACCTCAAATCGTAGTGATGTATGTCTACTTATGTGTATAACAGCACAATTTGTGATAGCCAAATATTGGAAGTAACCAAGATGCCTGTCACCTGAGGAAATTACAAAAAATATGTGATATTTTTATGCTATGGAATATTGCTCAGCTATAAAGAATGATAAAGTCAAAACCTTCATATATAAGTTGATGTCCCTTAAAGATATACTCATATGTGAAATAAACCAGACCTACATATATAAATATTGTATAGTCTCCATTGTATAAGAACTCAGAAATAAAAATAGAAAGGTGTAACGCAATTAAAAGGATAGAGAGAAATTGAAGACTGCACAAGGATGAGAGCACAATTAAAAGGGGCTGGGAATCATGACTGGGCCAAGTCACAAATTTATATGTACAAGATTGCTAAGGTAATGATCCTGAGAATCTTCAGCAGATTTTTGAAACTGGCAGTTGATTAGTGGGATTCTTACACTGAATATTTATGCTGATATCTGTGAGCTAGGCCACTGCACTAAAGAGCAATGTGTAATACTAGGGTAATGCTTTGAATGCATGTCATTCTGGTCTTCTAATTATGTACTGCTTGTCATGCATACCAATTACTGCCATACTGTCTCTCAAGTAAATGTTTGTTTAAAAAAATGGTAATAAATGAAAACAAGAGACAAAAAAAATAAGTGTCACAGGAGTGTCCTTCTGCAATACTATATATGATTAGATTTCTAAACTTCTGTGTAAAAATATGAAATTGTTTATTCCTATTTTTAAAAATATTTTTTAAGTTTTTAATTTTTTTCTTCGTATTCTGTAGAGACTTAAAGGTTAACATATCAATTCTTGATGCAAAATACTTGTTCCATGTTATGCCTAACATGTTTCATATTCAGACACATAGTGAGGTTAAGCTCAACTGCCTATGTTGTTGGATAAGAACAATAAGCTTTTCTTCTGGAGGGTTAACAACCCAAGTTTGTAGACCAAAAATTAGAGAAAAAGAAGGGCTGCAAGGACAGCCAACATTTTGGCCCTAGCCTTTCAAGGTCAGTGAAGACTCAGGAAATAGGAGAACCTGTACTGTAACACTCTATAACTGGGTTATGTTCCAAATTTTCTGATCCAGGAGATTATGAGGCCACACAGGACAGTGACTAATGATATAGAGTTTGTATAAGGAGAGTCACATGGAGAGAAAAGTTTCTCTCAAGCTTTCACAGAAAGCAAACTGTTCAAGCAATTGTCATGACTCATCCACATGGCTAACATTCACAAAGTATATACAAAGTTCAATACAGTGTCTAAGGATAAATCCTGAGGGGATCTGACTGACCTTATCAGACACAAAAGCTACATTTCTTGTTATGTAGGTCTTGCTTTATCTTAGTCTTAATCATCCAGCTGAAAAGTATAAAAGCGAAGTATAAAATATAAAGCCATATTAATATGTTGAGCTGTAAAAGGCTCAAGTCAACAACTTCTGACATTACCAGTCTTATGGAAAACCCATTACTACTATGGACTACTGGACTATATTTGAATATTTTGCTGAATTCATGTACCTATAGTATTTAAATGACAATGGAATACCCTTCTCTGACAAAACTAAACAAAAAAATGGAATACAAGTGAATAACCATTTGTGTATCTGCATATTCAAAATAATTAGGATAGATATACTGCTACATTCTCTTAATTCAGTGAATAGAACAATTTGTTCTAATCGTGTTTGTGGAAAGGATATCATGGGTGCGTCTTGTACAATGAATAACTCCTAAGACAACAATACACAATGTATTAATTATTGAAACTGTCTTGATAATCAGTTTTAAAATTGTCTCATTGAGGGGCCGGAGAGATAGCTCAGTGGAATAAGCGCTTTCCTGGCAAGTGCAAGGGCCTCAGTTCAATCCCTGGTTCCGAAAAAAAAAATGCATAAAATAAAACAAAATAAAATAGTCTCATTGTTATTTGTTTCTCAATGAAACTTTAAAAAAAATAAATATATACATATGAAAATTTACATAAAAAAGAAATGTGCCTTTTTCCAATATTCTTCAAAGCACATTTGCACAGCTTGCACTAATATAACCAAAATAAGTACACACAAAACTGTTATGGTTTGTGTCTAGGCATCTCCCCAAAGCCTCATGCAATTATGGGGCAATATTCTAGAGTTTCTGATTTGCTCATGATCCACTGGGATTATGGGTATATATGCTGATGGAATTATGATTGTGAGTGCTACACCAAACCTGGGTTAGATAGTCTGAATGTAACATAACGGAGACAGACTTGCTCTCTGTTGCCACTGTTGCTGCTACTCCTCTCTTGTTCTCTGCTCTTTGCTGTTGCCATGAATAGTTGTTCTCTGCCATGTGCCACTATGCCTTGAAGTCAGCTAAGTATGGAATAAAACCTCCAGTAACTGTGAGCTAAACAAACCTTTCTTTCCTTCATTTTTTGGTTTTGGGTCTTTGCCCCAGCAATGAGAGAAGGGTAACTGTTACAAAAACATTACCTAGTTTTAATACATATGCTTTTCCCCAAAATTTTGCAGCAGCTTCTTTTAATTTTCTTGCAAAGTTTAACTTTAACAGAGGAGACAATTTAAAGGTTGGTTAGGAAAATAGAACCTGAGGGAAACTGACACACAGAGTCAATAACAAGCAAGCAATTTGGAGGAATATTTTTAGATTGTCAAATAAAACTTTAAAATTTAGAGTGATAGTTCTTTAAATTACAAATGTAAAACAAGGGCCAAGGAGATAGTTTGTTGATCTAAGGTGCAAGGACCCAGGTTCAAAACCCAGTACCACATGCCATGTCAGCCCCACCCCGGGCACACAGAGCGAGTCATCAAAACTGGGCATGGTGTTGCACACCTGTAATCCCAGCAGTGGGGAGGCTGAATCAGGAGGATCACCATGAGTCTGAGCTGCATCATGAGACCCTGTACCAAATACACAAAAAGTACACCAAAATGAAAAACACATCAGTGTAAAATGTTGGAAATATATGTGTAGGTTTTCTTTTAGTATTTCAAATATGAATCAATGCATGTAAAAATAATAATGCAAGATCACAACAATCTTGTGCAATAAGTAGCCACATTGTTATTATTATTATTATTATTATTATTATTATTTTATTTTGGTAGAACCGGGGACTGAACTGAGATCCTTGCGCTTGCCAGGGAAGCATTTATTCTACTGAGCCAACTCCCTGGCCCAAGTGGCCACATTATGTTTTTGGTTTAATTGCTATTAATATTTGTTGAATTTTTTTTAAGGGAAGAGTCTACAGGTGTTCAGGCTCTCACTACTATATCAAACTTGTAGGTAATCCGTCTGTTTACAGCCTCTCAAGAGCTGGGATTACAGGCACTCACCACCACACCAGTCTCAATTGCCATCTCAGCGCGCCTAGGCAGCAGGACCAGTAGGACAGGCCTGTGGATTGATCCCTTGGCCCCTGTGCCTGCTTTTAGGCAATTTAATCCAGTGAGCTATTTGACTGGCTCCCAGTATTGTTGATTTGTTTGGTTCTTCAGTGAATTTCATCCAAGAAATTCTCCAGTTGTTCTGTTAGCATTTGGTTTTTAAACTTTGATACTTGTTTAATAACCTTTAAAAAAATAATAGGCTTGCATGCAAACTGCCTTGCGCATACTTCAGTAAAGTGAAGATTCTTTCATATTTTATTCTGTTCTTTCAGATCTCTTTCATTATTTGTGCTTTTAGTTTACTATTGACTTCTTTTTGGGTCCTGCAATGTGTCAATTTCTTTCCTTTGTTGATGAAGATGCTGGTATATTCTCTTTAGCACATTGTTCTTTATCTTTTGTCTCCTCATGATTTTCTAAAAACTCTTCACCAGTGAGATCATTATTTCCCATTTAAAGCCTTTCAAGTAAACTGCCTGGAGAAGGTGCTGAAACTCAGTATCCATAGCATTTGGTATAAGGTCTGATTAAAATTGTTCTGAAATGATTTTCAGTCACATACCTATTGTAGACTCATTTTTAATTTTGTGCAGCAGAGAAGTTTTAACAAAATGTTTCTGTGTGTCAGTTATAGGTGCAGCTTGTCCTTTTCTTCCAATATTGTTGTTCACAACAGGGTTCTGCTGTGTGTCTCATAGTAGTGGAGACATGTACTGACATCTTTTGGTGATCCCTGCATATTTGCTTCTTAAGGTCACTTATGTTTGTTTTGAGGTACAGCCACAAATTCTTCTGATTCATCATCTTTACCTTTTTATCCAGTTTAAAGGATTTACCAAATGTGTGCACCTTTTGAGACTTATCAGGATCAAGTTCTCTTAGTGGAGAAGGTACTTAATGTATTCCTAGTAATTCCCCATTTGTACCATAGGAACTTTGTGCACTTGATCTTCATCCTGTCTTTTAAGAAATTTGCGGGTGCTTTTCAAAATATTCAATCTCATTCTTGTTAAGTGATTCAAAGAATTCTGTCTTGGTATGCCATAGGCATTTCTAAATGTCTGAAGCTTTAACTCCTTATGTAATAAAGAATCCTGGAATCCAATTTCATTGTCCACATTAAAGTCAAGTCTTCTAGAGGTCTTTGATTTCATTTGCTAAGATAATTTGTAAATGTTTCATTTGTCTTGATGCTATTGTGAAAAGTCACCGTAATGAATACTAAATGGTTATGATATATCATTAGTTTGATGAATTGTTGCATTATATTTTTCTGTATCTCATTGAGGATTTTTGCATCTATGTTCATTAAGATTGGTTTATGGTTCTCTTTTTTGGTTGGGTCCTTTTCTGGTTTTGGAACTGGACCATGCTTGATTCCACAAATGAGTTTTAGAATGCTGCTTCCCTTTCAATTTTATCAGAGTTTTGGGAAAATTGGCATTGAATCACTAAAGTTATTATTGAATTTGGCCATGAATCCATAGGGACCTGGGCTTTTCTTAGTATTTTTTTTAACATTTTCAATTTCTATTGAGTGACATTGGGTTACTCAAGATCAGTATATCATTTTGGTTCAACTTTGGTATTTCATATTTATATAGGAACTTTTGCATTTCCTCTAAATTTTCCATATTATGAGAACATGTTTTGCAAGTAGCTACTGGTAGTCTTCTGGATTTCAGCAGAAAGCATTGTGTTTTCACTTCTAATGGCATGAATTTGGATTTTTATTTTCTTATTTTAGTAATTCTAGCTAATGTTTTATTTATTTTTTGAAGAACCAACTCTTTAATTCATTTTTGTCTCACTTTCATTAATTTATCTTCAGATCTTTATCTTTCCTTATTCATACTAACTTTGGATTTAGATCCTTGTTTTTCTAGGGCTTTAAGGTGCATCATTAGCTTACTACTTAGAACTTGCTTTGTTTTTGCTTTTTTTGGGGGGCGGGGGCACCGGGGATTGAACTCAGGCCCTTGTGCTTGCCAGGGAAGCACTTATTCCACTGAGCCATCTCCCCAGCCCCCTGCTTTTTTTGCTTTTAAAGAGCATGTGTTTCTCTGTAATTCAGGCTGGTTTAAGTTCACTTTGTAGCCTAGGCTAACTTCAAACTCATGGCAATCCTCCTGACTCAGTTTTCGGAGTAGTACAATTACAGGTGTGTACCACCACACCTTGCACTTTCCTTGTCCTGTACTTTATTATTGTCATTTGGGACTTGAGTAATATAAACTTTACTCTTAGGCTGCTTTCCTTGTATACGATAGGTTTCTGTGTGCTGCATTAATGTTACTGTTTGATTGTAGGAGTTATATAATTTGTTCTTTAATTTTGTCTGTGAGAGACAAATGGGTCATTCAAGACGATATTGTTTACTTTTTAAATGTTTGCGTAGTTTCTGTGGTATCTTCTAAGATTTATAAATTTTATTTTACTTTATTTTTTATTTTATATAAAACAAACCTGTCCCCGCAGCCCACCCCCCCATGCCTGCAAAGTGAGTGTGAACTTCTGTCATGTTCTCCAGACTCCCAGACCCAGCCCTACCCCAGGCCTGGTGAGTGTGTGGGAGAGCTTCCAGGTACCCTGTGCCCATGGGACCTGTCAGTCCAAACCCAGGCACAGTGTGAGTGAGACCCATTTCTGTGCCCTTGGGACCCCCACCATCACTCCGCAGTCTCCCCATGCCCACCCAGTAAGTGAGAACTTCTGCCACATTCTCAGGATCCCCAGATCCAGGCCTAGCCCAGGCCCGGTCAGTGTGCTGGAGAGATACCCCTTTCCCCTATTCCTGTTGTCCCCTTCAGACTCAGCTCAGGCCTGGCATACATGCCTGGGGTGAAACTCTGCAGGTGCAGTCCCTGCAGAGAGAGTAGCGGACAGGATTACCCAGCTAGTTCAGGAGCAGAACATCTTGCCAGAGGGGCACAACAGGTTCACTCCCAAGGGCTACAGAAGGAAGGAGCTGAGCGTAGCAGCCAGACCCAAGCCAGGCACAACTGGATAAATTCAAATTTTGTAGATCTGCACCTGAATTTTAGTTGGTACTAAGATAATAATTGCACCAAAGCTCTACAACAAAGGTCAGAAGACAGTGGTATACAAAATGACAATGAGAAGGAGCAAAATGCAATCTCAGATCTGAGATTGCATTTTGCAAGCCCACCCGTACAAGTGCAGAGGACACTAGTACAGAACACATTAGGAATCACACAGCTGAAATCAATGAGTCAAGAGAGTCTTGAAATACAGAAACAACTGCAGAAAGGTATAGAGGAACTCAGATTGGAAATAAAAAAAGAAATCCCTGAATTAATAGCATCTGCAGTAAAGAATCAAATCCCAAAACATATGGAGGAAACCCAAATGCCCACCCAGAACAAGTGCAGAGGACACTAGCTCAGCTGACATGTATGAGTTAATAGTGCCGAACGTAAATAAGCAACAGCAGAAAGATATAGAGGAACTTGGAGCAGAATTAGTTTCTGAAATAAAGAAAGAAATCTCTGAACTCATAGCATCTGAAGTAAAGAATCAAATACAGAAACATATGGAGGAAACCCAAGCTGAAAAAAACACTGCGATAAAAGAATTAATAACAGCTCCCAAAGAAGAAATTTATAAAAAAATAGAAGAGAATAGAAAAATGACAGATTCGTTGAATGAGCACTATAGGAAAGATTTAGACCGCATGAAGCAGAATCAAGGAGATAGGAAATTAAAATCTTGGTTATAAGCTTGCGAAACTGAGTGAAAGTGAAGACAGGGTTTCAGATCTTCAAGACACTGGTGCAACTAGTGAAAAGGTAAGAAAAGATCTTTTAAAAACAACTAGGTTACAGAAAAACAATTCATCCCTTGCAAGACGATGCAAAGATGAACAATGTGAGACTAATAGGTGTCAATGCGAAAGAAGGAGTCAACACAAATGACATTTAAAAAATATGGGCAGAAGTAATAGCAGAAAACTTCCCAAATATGAGGAAGCAATGTGACATCCAGGTAAATGAAGCAAAAAAAAACAAACCTGTATTATATTCAGAATTTTCAAACAATTGACTACATAGAGAGCAATACTGTCATGCGTGTGACATAATACACATCAAAAAGTATCACTGAATTAAAAAATAAAATGAAGCATCAAGAATAGTAGCCTGAAACCTACTCATGATTCTAGGATTTAACAAATAAAAATAAGAATGGAATTTCATTGAATTAAGAGAATGTAGCTGGATATCTATCCTAACAT
>NW_004524645.1:7003224-7018977 GCF_000260255.1 Octodon degus | reverse complement strand
TATTCCATTGCCATTTATATATTGAAGGTGTGTGAATACAGCAAAGTAATCCAATACTGTCCAGTAGTCCATAACAGTAGTTTGTTATCCATAGGACTGTCAATGTCAGAAGTTGTTGACTTCAGCATTTTACAGCTCAGCATATTAATATGGCTTCACTTTTTATACCTCGTTTTTATACCTTTGTACTGGATGGTTAACACCAAGATAAAGCAAGACCTATATAACAAGAAATGTAACTTTTGTATCTGACAAGGTCACTCAAATCCCCTCAGGATTTACCCTGAAACCCTGTACCACAGTTTTGTAGATCTTTAAAATGATTACCAAATTTAAGGATAATGTACACACATGTTTATTTTATAGATGTATTCCAAAACTAAGATGTATAGTATGGAATATCTTTTCATTTCTTAGCACATGATTTCTCTAATTTTCCCTCATTCAAATTGATCAGGACTTTGGCAGCATCTACAACTGAATTCTAATCTTGCAAAAAATGCATTTCTAAGTCAATAAGCCATAAGGCCAGGACAAAGCATTCCATTCCATTCATGAAATCATTTGTGTTCCTGAGGCAGAAATCATAGAACTATTAAAATTACAGCTGGACAAAACTTTGAAGATAAACCCGTCACCTGATTGATGAAGTCTTGTGCAGCTTATTGTTCAATTTTGCTTCCTAATCCACTCTGCCAGTATATTTCTTTTAATTGGTAAATTAAGTCTATTTACACTGATGATTATAACTGAGATGTACTGACTTATGTTTGACATGTTATTTACCTGCTGTTGTATATCTCTTTTTCCACTTTGTTTAATTGTTTGCCCTTTTGGGTGGGTTCTTTCCATTCTCATTCAAGGAGTTGTGGTCATTTTGATTCCTCTCTAGAATATGTTTTAGCAGTCTGTGTAGAGTTGGCTTTGTTGTCATGAAAATTTTTAGTTCTTTGTCATGGAAGTATTTCACTTGTCCATTAAACTTAAGAGAGAGTTTTGCAGGGTATTTCAGTCTGGGATGGAGTTTGTTTTCTTGCTAGTCTTATAGTTCTTCACTCTGTGCTTTTCTTGACTTAATGGTTTGTGAAGAGAAATCTTCTTTTATTCTGATGTGTTTTTTTCCTTTAAATGTGATCTGATTCTTTTCTCTAGAGGCATTTAGTATACTGTTCCTGTGCTGAATTTCTGGCATCTTGATTTTTATATGTCTGGGTGTGTTTTTCATTGGGTTGATGTTATTTGGAGTTCTACATGCTTCAGTTCTCTGAATGTCAGATTGTTTCCCCATATTTGGGAAGTTTTCTGCTATTACTGCTGTCCATATTCTTTTTATATCATTTGTATTGACTCCTTTTTCACTGATGCCTAGTAGTCTTACATTGTTCATGTTTATATCATCTTGCAGATGTTGAATTATTTTTTCTTGTATCCTAGTTTTTTTTTTAATTTTTCTTCCATAATTTTATTAAGAAACAAATAGCAATGAGACAGTTTCAAACCAAATTGATAGGACAGTTTCAATAACTACCACATTGCGTACATTCTTCCTAGTGGTTAATTGCTGTACAAGATGAGGACATGATATCCTATTTACAAACACTATTAGAACAAATTCCTGTATTCTTTAAGAGAATGTAACTACATATCTATCCTAACCATTTTGAATACACAGATACAAAATGGACATTCATCTGTATCCCCTTTTTCTGTTAAGTTCCATCATTTAAATATTATAGGTGTGTTAACTCGGCAAAATATTCTAAAAGAGTCCAGTAGTCCATAATAGTATTGGATATTCTGCTTCACTGGCAATGTCAGATATTGTTGACCTGAGTCCTCTACAGCTCAACATAACAGCATGGCTTTTTTACAGATTGTTTCTTATCTTTTCACTAGCTAAAATGGTGTTTTCAAAATCTGAAACTCTGTGTTAACTTTCATTCAAACAGTTTTGCCAGTTTGGGATTGAGTTTTTAATTTCCTGTATGTCTCTTTGAATCTGCTTCATGCATTCTATTTCTTTCCTGTATTGCTCATTCAAGGATTCATCATATTTATATTCTGCTCTATTTTTTAAATCAGTTTCTTCTTTAGAAGCACTTAGTACTTTTTCATTGTAGCTATCATTTTTTTTACTTCAGAAATTATTTCTCATCTATTTCCTCTATACCTTTCTGAAGTTATTTCTTTACTGCAGGTACTATTATTTCAGAGATTTCCAGTGTGTGATTTCAATTCTTCTATGCTCTTGTCTGCTGCATTTGTTCTGGGATGGCTCATGGCCTGAGAATATATTCTGGTCCTTCTCTTTGCCATTTTATATAACACTCTCTTCTGACCTTTAGTGTAGAGCTTAGATAGAGTTATTACCTTAACACCTGTTTTGGATCTACCAAGTTAAATGTTGTCTGTGTGGGTGTGGCTTGGGTCTGGCTTCTGTGCTACCCTTCTTCCTACTGCCATACTTGGAAGTGAAGCTGCTGTGCCACTCTGAAAAGACCTTGTTCTACTGGATTAGCTGTGTGATTCTTGCCTCTAGTCTCTCTGCAGGGAGTTCTGCTGCAGGATTCCACACCAGGCCTGTATGATGGAGGAATTGCCATACACAGTCCTTGCCTGGGTACTGGCTGGAATGAGGTTCTGGTGGGCCTCTGGGGGATCCCGCTCACAGACAGGGACTGGAGCTGGCTGGAATGAAGATCCAATGGACCCAAAGCCATCCCACTCATATGCTGGGCCTGGACCTGGCTGGAATCTTCTTTTAGGATTGATTTCTAATTTTATTGGATTGTGTTCTTATAAGACACGTGGAATAATTTCAATTCTTTCCATTTTCTTAAGCATGCCTTATGGGCTAGAACGTGGTCACTTGAAGAAACTCCTATCTATAGCCGAGAAGAATGTGTATTCTTATGTTGTTGAATAGCATCCTATAGATATCTATTTAGTCCACTTATTTGAAAATTTGGTTGAACATGATATTTCTTTGTTGATTTTTTTTGTCTAGTTGATCTGTTGTTTTGTGACAGTTAAAATATTGAGTTTCTTAATTTCAGTTGTATTGCTTTTTTCCTGATCTTTCATGTCCATTTTATTTGCTTTATAAAGTCAGGTGTGACAATAATTTGGTAATATATAATTGTAGTTGTTTTCACTTTCTGTTGGAATGTTCCTTTAACTAATATATAGTGACTTACTTTGTCACTTTCGATCAGTTTTGGCTTGAAATCTATTTTGTTTGCAATTATTGTAGTTACTCTTGCCTTTTTTTGTTTCTGTTGCATAGAATACTCTTTAACATTCTTTAATTTTCAGTCTGTGAATTTATTTAAAATTAAGTGTATTTCTCATATCCTGCATATGGTTGTGTTTTATTGCATGAGCCATTCCCCAAATACATCTTTTGTTTGAAAATTAAGACCATTCACATTGAGTTATTACTGAAACATATTGACTTCTTCCTGTTATTGCATTATTCGCCATTCATTGTTATCTGTTATCTATCTATTTACCTATGTAATCTATCATTTATCTATCTGTCTCCCTTCTAGTATATCCTTGAGAATTTTTTATGATGCTGGTGTTTCGGTTGCCATTAATTTATTGAAATATAATTGAAATAACTCATTTCTCCATCTATTTTTAAGGGTACATAAGTCAGGGTTGAAAGATTTGATATTTTGGGGTTTGAAGCACTTCCCTCTAAGCCCTGGTGACCTTTAAGCATTTATAGATAAGAACAGTTTAATTGTAGTGGGTTTAAACTTTACATATGATTTGTTGCTTTATCTAACAGGTTTTGAGATTTTGTTCCTTTGATGGACATCAAGAAGCTTGAGTATAATGTTGTATGGAGAGGTTCTCATTTTATCATGGCTATTTGAGGATTTATATGCGTCACTTAACTATATGTTTATTTTTTTCATATATTTGAAATGTCTTTTACTTTTATTTCTCTGAAAAAGTTGTTTTATACCTTTTCTGTTGTCTTCTGGTTTTTCACTTTTTCCAATTAGTCTGACAATTCTTTGCTTTATCTCACAGCTGTTGGTTCCGTTTTTTATTTTCTCTTGTTTCTTTTAATTTGTCTGGGAGTTGATGATCTTTGCAGGGATCATTCTCTTCTACTTCTTAAATTCTGTCCTCCAATTGTCAGTTCTGCTGTCTGTCTGAACTTCAACACTATTTTTAATCCCATGGCTTCCTGATTGAACAATTTTAATGGTCTCGGGTTCTTTGCTAAACTAATCATTTATTTTCCTTTTAATTTAATTTAATTTAATTATTTCTTAATGCATTTAGAACAGTGTTTACAGGTCTCACTACACAAATTAGACTTGTGGTGATTCCTCTGTATTCAGCCTCCCACACGTTGGGATTATAGGCAGGTACCATCACACCTAGTCTCAATCACCATGTTAGTGCACCTTAAGGGTGGGCCTGGCATGGCTTGTGGTTTCCAGGATGGAACCCTGGTCCCTGTGCCCTAAGCAGGAGCTAAAGTCCTCTGATGGATCTTGCTGGCCATTTATTTCATTATAATTTATATTACTATGTATTTGTTTATTTATTTTTATAGTACTGGGGATTGAACTCAGGCCCTTGTGCTTGCCAGGCAAGTGATTTTTCTGTTGAGCTATCTCCCTGGCCTCCCTTTATTTTATTTTAAAGAATAAAAAGAAAAGCAAAAGTAAATACAGAAACAAACTAACATAAAAGAATACATATGGTACAGATTTTTGAAACAGGAATATCCCAGTCCTAGCCCAGGCCTGGTGAGTGTGTGGGAGAGCTTCCCGCTACCCTGTGCCAGCGGGACCTACTAGTGGTCCCAGCCCAGGCGAAGCTTGGGTGAGAACCTCTTCCACCCCCTTGGGACGCCCCGCACCACTCCGCAGCACCTCCCCCACCCCGCCCACGGAGTACGAATTTCTGCTGTGTTCCAGGAAGCCCCAGACCCAGTCCTAGCCCAGGCCCAGGGAGTGTATGGGAGAGCTGCTTCTCCCCCCTACTCCACCTTGTCCCCTCCAGGCTCAGCTCAGGCCTGGCATACAGACCTGGGGTGAAACCCTGCAGCTGCAATCCCTGCAGAGAGTGTAGAGGATAGAACCACGCAGCTAGTCCAGGAGCAGAAAATTTTGCCAGAGGGGCACAAAAGGTTTACTTCCAAGGGAAGCAACAGGAAGGAGCTGAGCGTAGCGGCCAGACCCAAGCCAGACACAGCTGGATGAATCCAAACGTTGTAGTTCTGAACCTGAACTTCAGTACATGCTAAGGTTATAATTGCAATAAAGATCTACAACAAAGGTCAGAAGATAGTGCTACACAAAATGACGAGAAGAAACAAAATGCAATCTCAGAACCCAAGCCCATTTACAGAAGTCTTTAAAGGACCTCTTCATACTAGAAACCAGTCTAAAGATTGTAGGTACTTGAGTTCAGCAAAATAACCCAATATAGTCCAATAGTCCATAATAGTACTGGGTTATTGGCAAAACTGGCAATTGTTAGAAGGTGTTGACTTGAGCATTTTACAGCTCAGCATATTAATTTGGCTTTACTTTTATACCTCATGGTTATATTTTTCTGCTGAATGGTTAAGACCAAGTTCAAAAAGACTTATATAACTAAAATTGTACCTTTTGTTTCTGACAAGGTCAGTCAAATCCCCTCAGGATTTATGCTGGAACCATGTATAGCACCTTGTAGATCTTTTGTCAGTGTCAGACATTTGCATGAGTCACAGCCATTGCTTGACTAATTTGCTCTCTGTGAAAGCCTGGGAGAAATTGTTCTCTCTAGGTGACTCTCCTTAGGCACACTCTACATTGTCGATCACTTTCCTCTGTGGCCCCATAATCTCCTTGGTCAGAAAGTTTGGAACACCACTGAGTTACAGGATGTAACAGTACAGATTCTCTCATGTCCTGAGTTCTCATTGACCTTGAAGTGCTAGGGCCAAAATATAGGCTATCCTTGTAGCCCCTCTATTTGTCTAATTTTTGGTCTCCAAATTTTAGTTGTTAAACATCCAGAAGAGAAGCTTAGTGCTATTATTACCATGTAACAGAGTCAGTTGAGATTAAGATTACTGTCTCAATATCAAGTGCCTTAGACAAAACATGGAACTGCTATTTTTAAGCAACCATGATTATTCTCAAATTGAAATCCTTATAGAATGTGAAAAAAATGAATACACATTTTTATACAGAAATTTGGAAATCAAACCATATACAACATTGTAGCAGGACAATCCTATCACAGTTTTTCTTGTCTGTTGTTTTCTTTTATTACCCTTTAAAATTACTTTATAGACATAATAATAAATATTGGTAAGACATTATAATAGCACACATGAACAAGAACAGGATGAGAGTTTTTCAACTGAGTTTTTTATATCACACATTGCTCTCTTCAACATAGTTGTTCATATTTCAGATATTATCATATAGAGTTAGTTAAAGTGAACATTTTAAACATTAACTGCTATTTTATTCCAATTATGGAAACTAGTAATAAAATCAGGGCTGGCCAAATACCTCAGCGGATTAAAGTATCTGCAAGCAGGCATAAGGCCCAGGGTTAGATCCCTGCTTGTCCCACCCCTGGGGCACATTGTGAAGGCAATTGAAACTGGGTGTGGTGGCACATGTCTGTAATCTCAGTTCTTGGGAGGCTATAAATAGGCAGATCACTATGAGTCTGACCTAGTAGTGAGACCTTGAAAACCCTGTAGACCCTTCCCTAAGATACAAAAAAAAATCATCTGAACTCTCCTGAATATATACTTGTATGGTTTTCCTCTCTTCTATTCTCTGCTATCTTCTTTTTCTTTCCATCTTTATTGTTTATTCCTTATATTCAGTTTCTTTCCATTTCAGCATATCTATTATACCTTTCAGAGTTTTTTTAATTCTTTCAGGTACTTAAAGTAGGGAGACAATATGATATTTACACATGTGGGTTTGATTTATTTCACTTATAAGTATAGCCTCTAATTGTATCCATCTACCTAGAAATTCTTCAATTTTGTCTTTCTATATAGCCAAGTAATACTCCATTATATAACATTCCACAGCTTTTTTTATCCATTCCTCAGATGGTCCACATTTTAGTTGTTTCTAAGATTTGGAAATGACAAATTCTGGTGTTTTAAACATGGGTGCATATACATCACTGTGGTATGATGTTTTAAATTCTTTTGGAAAAATACTCAGAAAGGGAATAGCTGGGTTGAATGGGACATCCAATCCTACTTTTATGAGGTCTCCAAACTGATTTCAATAGTGGTTATACCAGTCCACATTCCCATGAACAGTGGAGAACGGTTTCTTTTCTCTTTTTACATACAGCCTCTCCAGCATTTATTGTTAGTTCACTTCTTTATGATAGCCATTCTTTCTGGGGAAAGATTGTATCTCCATGTTCTCTTAAGTTGGATTTCTGGAATTACCCATGATGTGGAACATTTTTCATGTAATTATTTGCCACTTGTATTTCTTCCTGTAAGAAGTGTGAATTCAAGTTGGATGCCCATTTTTGGATTGGGAATTTGTATTCTGGTGATCTAATTTTTTTTTAGCTCTTTATATTTTCTATTTTCTGAGTGATTGTTTTCTTATGATATTTTGCCAATTTGTGGGTTGTATTTACATTCTACTAGTGATTTTTCTTGATGGACAGAAATTTCTCAATAAGATGTGATCTGATTTATTGATTACTTGAAATACTTCCATTGCAGTTTGTTTTTGTTCATGAACTCTGCCCACAATATCTCTGCAAGTGTTTCACCTACTTTCTCTTACAGTAGATTTGGTGTTTTGATTTTAATGTTTAGATATTTAATCCATTTTGACTATAATTTAGTGGATGGTGATAGACCTGGGTATAGTTTTAGTTTTTGGCATATGGACTTCCAGTTTTCCTGGCACCATTTGTTAAAGAGGCTATCTATCTTCCACTGAATGGGTTTTGACCATTTATCAAAGATAAGGGGGATGAATGTGTTTGTAGTTTTTTCTGTATCTTCTAATCTGTTCCATTGTTACTTGGGTCTTTTTTTGTGAGTACCATACTGATTTTATCACATTAGCTTTGTAATAGAATTACAAGTCGGGGATTATAATGCCTCCTGCCTTGCCTTTGTATGTTGAACCATCCTTGCATCCCTGGGATTAATCCTACCTGGTCATGGTTTATAACCTTCCTTATGACTTGTTACATTCTATTTCCTAGTTTGTTATTGATGATTTTTGCACCTATGTTCCTGAGGTAGATTGGCCTATAAATCTCTTTTTTGTTTGACTTTTTCTCTGGTTTTGGTTTTAGTGTAATTCTTGCCTCCATGAATGATTTTTGTAGTTTTACTTCCTTTCCAATTTCACTGAAGCCTTTGAGGAGTATTATGATTAAATCTTGTCCAAATGTCTTATAAAATTCAGTTGCTCAGGACATAAGAGAAACTGTACTGTAACATCCTATAACTCAGTGATGTCCCAAATTTTCTGATAAGGAGATTATGGGGCCAAAGAGGAAAGTGATGAACGATGTAGAGTGTGCCTCAGGAGAGTCAGAAAACATTCTCTCAGGCTTTCACAAAGAACAAATTGGTCAAGCAATGGCTGTGACTCATCCACATGGCTGACACTGACAAATGATCTACAAACTGTGGTACAGGGTTTCAGGGTAAATCCTCAGGGGATTTGACTGACCCTGTCAAATATAAAAGTTACATTTCTTATTATATAGGTCTTGCTTTATCTTGATCTTAACCATCCAGCAGAAAAGTACAAAATTGAGGTATGAAAGGGAAAGCCATATTAATATGCTGAGCTATAAATGCTTGAGTCAACAACTGCTGACATTGCCAGTCCTGTGAATTACCAACTACTACTTTGGGCTACTAGAGTATATTGGATTATTTTGCTGAATTCATGCACCTATAATATCTAAATGGCAGTTGAATACCAATCTCTGACAAAACTAAACAAAAAAGGGGATATAAATGAAGGACCTCCTTATATCTGTATATAGAAAATAGGATAAATGTACAGCTACTTTCTGTTAATTCAATGAGAAGAAAGATTTGTCCTAATAGTGTTTGGAGAGGATATTATGTCTGCATCTTATACAATGAATAACCACTACAAAGACAACAATATGCAATGCATTACTTATTGAAACTTTCCTACTAATCTGTTTTTTTATTTTTATTTATTTTATTTTATTGAAAAGCAAATAACAATAAGACAGTTTCGACACCGATTAGTAGGACAGTTTCAATAATTAATACATTGCATATTATTGTCTTTGTGGTTATTCATTGTACAAGATGCGGACATGATATCCTGTCCAAACACTATTAGTACAAATCTTTCTTCTCATTGAATTAACAGAAAGTAGCTGTATATCTATCCTAACTATTTTGTATATATAGATGCAAAGTGTTCCATCAACTACAGGCCAATCTCCCCCATGAACACAGATGTATAAATCCTCCATAAAATCCTAGCAAATAGAATACAGAAAATGATCAAGAAGATGATACACCATGACCAGGTAGGATTCATCCCAGCCGTACAAGTATGATTCAATATATGCAAATGTATAAATGTAAACTAACCTGTTTTGAAACTGTCTCATTCCTATTTGTTTCTCAATAAAATTAATTTTAAAAAAGAAAAACAAAAAACAAAAAAAAGATTCAGTTGTACCCCCATCACGACCTGGGCTTTTCTTTGTGGATAATGTTTTGACTACATTTTCAATGCCATTGGCTGATATTAAGCTATTGGCTGATATACTTCAGAGATTTATATATTCTTGATTCTGTTTTGGTCAATTGTACCTATGTAGGAATCTACCAATTTCTTCTGTGTATTTAATTGTGTGAGAGTAATCCTTTTCAAAATAGCTATTAATGATCTTCTGCATTTCCAAAGGGTCTATAATAATTTAACGCGTTTTGTACCTTATTGCTTAAGTTCAAAATTTTTGTTTCCTGGTTTTGATGAATTTGGCTAGGGATTTGTCAATTTTATTTAATCTTTCAAAGAACCAGCTCTTTGATTCATTTATTCTTTGTATTGCTTTCTTTGTCTCAATTCACACTAATTTCTGCTCTCCTCTTTATAATTTTTTGAATTCTTTGGGCTTTCGGCTTGGGGTGCTCTTTTTCTGGAAGCTTGAGTTGCAGCATTAATGTATTTATTTGTTCTTGATCTGTTTTCCTAATGTGTGAGTTCACTGTTATAAACTTCCCTGTGACAACTGCTTTCATTGCATCCCACAAATTCCAGTAAGTTGTGTTTGAATTTTGTAGATATTGTTTAATTTCTCATTTAATTTCATCTGAGGAGAGCGTTATATAATTTCCATGTTTCTGTAGTTTTGTGGTTTCCTTTGTCTTTAATTTCTAGTGTTATTGTACTACAATCAGATAATATGTACAAAATAATTTCTTCTTTCTAGAATTAATTAAGTATAACCTATTGACTGGTATGTCCTCTATTTTAGAGAATGACCCATGTGCACGTGATTTGTGTATTCAGATGTTGTTGGGTGGGACACTGTAGATGTCCACTAAGTCCATTTGTTCAAATGTTTTGTTCAGTTCTGCTGCCTCTACTAGTTTTTTGCCTACTTGACCTATCTTTTTGAGACACGGTGATGTTATGTTCCCCTGTTAAGACTCTTTTGCTGGTTGTTAGATTTTTCATGTCCTGTAAAATTTGTCATATATACTCTTGTGCTCTGATATTTGGTGCATACATGTTTTTGACTGTTATCTCTTCATCTTGAAGATTTCCCCTAACCAGTACATAGTGACTTTCTTTATGTTGTTTGATCATTCATGGTTTGAAGTTCAGATTGTTTTAAACTGGATAACTACTCCTGTTTTTTTCTGAGGTCCTGGAGCATGTAGTATTATCTTCTATCCTTTGTATTTCAGCTTACGAATTTCTTTTTAGGTTAAGTTTGTTTCATGTACACAGTGTATTGTTCAATTTTGTTCCTTGATACACTCCATTGATGCATTTCTTTTGGTTGGTGAATTGAATCCATTTAAACTGGTGGTCATAATTGGTATGCATTGGCTTATGTTTGTCATGTCTTTTTCCTGCTGTTGGTTCCCTAGTTTCCCTGTTTCTAATTGTTTGCACAGTGTGGTCAGTTCTTTCTTTTCTTGTTCATGCATTTGTACTCCTTTTGATCCCTTTTAAAGACTATCTTTATTACTCTGTTTAAGGTTGATTTGATCATCATTAATTTCTTTTTTATCATGGAGGTATTTTACTTCATTAAATTTTAAAGAGTTTTGCAAGATACATCAGTCTGGGTTCAAATTTGTTTTCTTGTAGGACCTGGAATACTTTGCTCTATGCTCTTCTTCGCTTGATGGGTTGTGTAGTTTTAAGAAACTGGCTGTTATTCTGATGGGTTTTCTTTTAAATGTGATCTATTTCTTTTCTGTAGCAGTTTTTAGTATGTAGTTTTTGTGTTGAATTTCTCAGTTCTTCTTTATCATTTTTCTGCATGTAGATTTAATTGGGTTGATATTAGTTGCATTGCTATATGCCTTGGTTACCTGAGTATCCATTGTTTCCCCTTGTTTGATATGTTTTCTGCTATTACTTCTGCCCATATTCATTTTATGTTCTTTGTGTTGCCTCTGTCTCTCTCTTTTTTGTCTCTCTCATTGATGCTTATTAGTCTTATATTGTTTATCTTTACTTCCCCTTGCTGCTATTGAATTATTATTTCCTGGATCCTTTTTGTTTCTAAGAGATGTTTCCTTCCCTGTTCACTAGCTGCAATGGTGTCTATCAATACTGTCATTAAAATAATATTGCCAACTTTTAATTGAGTTTTCAATGTCTTATGTATGTCTTTGAATCTCTTTCTTGCATTATATTTTCCCCTATATTGCTCATTCTAGGTTTCCATCATTTTTCTATTCTGTTCTATTTTTTAATCAAAGTCTTCTTTAGAAATAATTGCTAATTCTTCCATTATAATTATCATTTATTTTTTTCCTGGGGGATTATTTTGATCAGATTTCCTTTATACCCCTCGGCAGTTGTTTCTTTACTTCAGTTGTTATTTTTTCAGAGACTTCATGTGTGTGACTTCCAATTTCTTCTATGCTGATTTCTCCTGGGTTCATTCTTGGTGGGCTTGAGGCTTGAGTTTGCATTTTGATCCTTCTTTTTGTCATATTTAATCCCGAGAGAACTCTTTGTTTTGATTTCTGTGAAACTTGTTTGTGAAAATTTGATAATATGTTGCAATCTCACTCCATTTAGAACCTTTCTGTGAAGGGTCTGTTCTTTGGGTGTCACTCCTGTATCAGAGATTCTTGTTTTGTGTGTGTCCCAAGATTTTGCATTCTCTGGAATCTTCTAGGCAGACTAGCTCACTAGCTCACCTAAGTTACTTCCTGCCACCTCTGTGCTGCTGGGATACTCTCATAGTTCTGGACCTCAGTTGGGGCCCCTGTGGTGCCAGGAGTATGCCTCAGCTCACCAGTTGTAGTTCTACTGAACTCGACCTCACCTGGCCAGGCCAGGCTGCTGGTGCTCAGCTCTTTCTAGCTCTGTACCTCCATAGCAGACCTCTTGGGCCTAGATGCTGGGCTCGGTTCCCTAAACTAATCATTTATATTTGGTAGTGATTTGGGTAGATTATCTAGCTTTTATTAATGTTTTCTGAAAACTTGGGGATAATTTAGGTTATTACTTTCATTTTCTATTTAGTTATATCTTCTGTGATCCTGTCAAATATGTCTTCAATCAATTTTCTAACCTCTGTTATCTTTCTGAGTATTTTACATGTGTGTGTGCTGATTCTATTCTTGGGTATCCCCCTGGTTATATTTAGTGTCACTTTGTGGCTGTGTCTCCTAATGTTTTCATTGTTTTCTTTTTCAAAACTTACTTATTTTTATTTTGATGAGTAAAAACAAAAGAAAGAAAAAAATCAAAAAAGCAATATACAATGTATTAATTATTGAAATTGTCCTATTAATTGGTTTTGAAACTGTCTCATTGATATGTTTCTCAATAAAATTAATAAGAAAAACAGAAACAGGACAACATACATTGATGAATATATTACAGATTTTCAAAACAAGAATAGCTGATCAACAATGGTTGATATACTACCCAATTTTATTGTCAAATCTGTTGCTCAGGTTAACAGATATAGTTATATACAATTGGTCATCTGATAGAATATTACCACTTGCTTTCAAGAAACCTTATATTTTTGTTCTCTTTTTTAACTTTAAAAAATTTATTTTGAAGAAAGTTTAGTGGTAATTGCTGTGACATTAAAAATAGTAGAAGAGTATTTAGAAGACCAGGTATTCAAGCATGGTTTTTGTATTACACATTGCTATTTTCTTTTTGCTTTGTTTAATGGTGCTTCTTGTAGTTGCTTATAGTGCAAAGATTTTGTTTCTAATGTAGAGATCTCCAGGCACTTTTTAGTGATATATTTTGGGTATGGCGAACTGTGGTCCTTTGCCTCAGCTCTAAGACCTGACCCCCTTGGTTAATTGAGAGGGGAAGATGCCATGTAATTAGTCCAGAACCAAGTTCTCTATAGTATTGTTAATGTGACAATGTGTAATGCGTGATACATTATGTCAACTTGAAAACTTTAAAAGTTTAACTGTCTCAGCAGGGTGTCAGGTTGCTTACTGTGTAAACATCCTCATCCTGTGCAAGAGGAAGACAAGAAGATTGTGTGAGTGCTGCACCGAAATGGGACACACGATAACCTGCTTACAGTATACGGGAGGAAAAGAGGCTTGGCTGCACCCTTTACCACTTTGCTTTTCTTATTTTTGCTGTCTTATGTACCCTTGAACTATTGCCTCTCCACCATACCTCCCTGCTTTGCAACCAGCTGATTATGGAATGAAACCACCATAAACTTTTATCCCCTTCATTTTGGACGTCAAATATGTTTTTCTAAGGAAGGAGAAAAAAGTAACCAAGACACAAAGGTAGTTTGAATGTCAGCTTACAGAGAAATAATAAATAAATAAAGCAGTTAGACATCAGATCTATGCTGGACACAGGCACCAGCAGGCTATAAGATTAGAGCTCCCATGGCAGAACTTTCAAATTCAGAGTATCTCCAGCTCCTCTGGTTGGGAAGGTGAGGCATGTGTCCTTTATCTTACACCTCTTAGGAGGTCTCTTTTCATTCTGATCATGGGTTCTTATCATGGCTGTCTCCAATGACTGTCTCTCACTCAGTCACTATAGTAATGTAACACTGGGAGCCCTCAAGTGAAGCTGTCACATGATTGCTGAGTCCTGGGTTCAAATAGTCAACCCTTCCCCAGAATGGCATCCAACCATGCATGCTCTACAGGAATATGGTGGGTGGGTGGATTAGAATCATTCACCAGCTGTTGCCTGTTGAAAGACTCAAGTGGGAGCAGAAGCCCAGATTCTCCCTGTAGCAAACACCACCCACAAGTCTGTTCCACCACCATACTTCTTCCTACAACCCTCTGGAATCTCTACATTTCACTTGTAGATTCAGTCTGTCTTTCTCATCAGCCACTAGCAGGAGGCCAGGGAGAAAAAGCAGATTGCATTTTATCTTCTATGTATTGTGTTGTGTTTCTTAAATTTTTCTATAAGTGTAAATTTTCCTGTCAGACTTTTTCTGGTTATGATGATTTACATCTCTCTTTTTCCTCCCCAACTTGTTATTTTCAATGTCTGAATTTTGAATCTTGGAAAGGCTGACTTGTTGCTTACAACTTTGCCAGATTCCTGAAAGCCTAGCTATTCTTATAATACTGTTTCATGACTCACTTATTCTGAGGCTGAATTGAAGAAGGATTGAGAGTCAGTAAAGATTTGACAGTAGGAAAATTTGCAAGGACAGTAGCCCCTCATAACCATGGGGGAAGCATGTTCTAAAATCCCCAGTGGATGCTTGAAACTGTAGATTCATTCTCACTATATATTTATTTTAGTAACATCAGCATATAATCTTTTTATTTATTTAGTAAGTCAAGAACTTTCATCTTTTCTCTCTTGAAACTGTGGATGGTATTTAAATGACTAATGGTATTTGTGTATGTATGCATGTGTGCATGTGTGCAATACCTTCTCCGCTTTAACTAAGCCGTTACTGCAGACTGTGGCTGTAAATTTTGCAGTTAGAGGTACAGCAGTGAATATAGCACTAGATTCTTTTCCCTTACCCATATTTTCATGGACAGAAGATTCATTCTCACTATATATTTTAGTAACATCAGCATATAATCTTTTTATTTCTTTAATAAGTCAAGAACTTTCATCTCTTCTCTCTATATTTTTATTCAAATTACTAGCATTATTGCTGTTGTTCTGGAGTCATTATTAATTAAATGAAGAGTTACTTGAGCACAAGCACTGTAGTGCCTTAACAGCCAACACCTCATCTGATAAATGAGAATGTTTTTAAATGACTAATAGGCAGATAGCCTAAGCAAAGTTTTGGATGAAATGATGAGTTTTGTTGTAGATGGGAAGGAGTGAGATAGTTCCTTTTTTTTTTTTTGAGAGGAATAGTTCTTGATTCCATTGCAATACTTAGAGTGCCATCCTGTTTAAAATTTATGAATTATTTGATTTGGACTTATCATTGAGTGTTATAGGGGCTGGGGAGATGGCTCAGTAGAATAAGCGCTTGCCTGGCAAGTGCACGGACTTGAGTTCAACCCCCGGTTACACACACACACAC
>NW_004524645.1:6994060-7002904 GCF_000260255.1 Octodon degus | reverse complement strand
AAGCAGGGAAGGAAAAGAAAAAATCTTCCATAATGAAAGAGAAATAGAAAGTCAGAGTTGTAGCACTGAAGTTTAGATTTGGTTTGTGAAATGGAAACAATGTAGTAGAAGTAGAAGAGAGATTGAAAAGAAAATGCTATTTTCAAACATTAAAGAACCATAGCCAGGGCTTTAAGAATCTGACCCTTAATTACATGTGACAATATGCATTAGAACATTTGTACTTTTTTCTCTTATAAACCATAGGAAAGTTTTTCCGTATTTCCAGGAAATAAAGAAATTTATCCATTTTTTAAATTTTAGGATATTCAAGATTTCAAAATGTTAACTTTCAAAACTTTTTATTAGGGTATGTTTGTAGTGTCAAAGTTTTATCTTAAATCATGGATTCTTTTGGAGTGGATTCGGTCTCCTGTAAAGGATCAAAAGCCAGATCCATCATTTTCAAAGAGCTACTGTCCTAGTCACTTTCTTGTTGCTGAGGCACAAATACTGGAAACCTACAAATGATGAGGAAATGTTCAGTTTGGCTCACAGTAGGGGTTTTATTGTATAGTCATCTAGCTTCAAGTGAGCACAGAATGGTAGAGAGGCATAGCAGAGGAAAAGGTACTAAAGTCATAGCAGTTTGAAGTAAGAGAGCCATGTCAAGAGAGGAATGGGAGAGGGAGATAGACCCTGTCAGGTTGTGCCTCCAATGACCTGCTTCCTTCTGCCAGGCTGCAACACTACTTGTAGCTATAATCTCATCAGTGAGGAAGCCCACTGATGATTATTTTTGCCCCAGGGATTCAATCACGTCCCCAAAGCCCCACCTATGGGTGCATGAGGTTTTGGTAGAACATCTAGATATATATGTAGATATATATCTAGGTACTAATAATAGCTACCTACCTAGTTATCTCTATGCTATTTTTAAAAGCCTAGCTTGGATTAAGTGCCTGCCTACTATGCACAAGTCCTTGGACTGAAGACCCAGTGCACTCCCCTACCAAAAAAAAAAAGAATTTTAAATGTAAAGAGCTCGTATTTGTAAAGGAGTTATGAAGGGTTCCTTCTATCACTGGCTAAATTTTGGCATGTATTTCTATATTTCTGGTCTAGTAAAATAAATTTGCATTTCCTGTTGAGAAAAAATTGCATATTTTAAAATTATTCAGCCATGATAAATGTTTCAAAATGTGGGAATATTTGTCATTATTCATTGCTTTTTCTGTTTTTCAGGCTTTTGCTTATTCTGATCTATTTTCTAATTTAAATTTAAAATTAGTTGCCTAGTTCTAAACAGAAAATATTGGCATTTTTTTGGATCTCATTTAATTTGTAAAATGTAATTTAAAATTTTAATGGCTGCTTGACTTTTTCACGTTGACGTCACTAATTAATTTAGCCATTATTATATTTTTGGATATTGAAGTTGTAGGAACTTGTTGTTTTGTTGGGTCTTTATTTCCTATTCTTCTGCCTAATTGCTTCTATTTTAGTCTAGTCACATTATTTCTGTCGGAGCTACGAAGCACAGAACTTTTCCTATCCCAGAAGGTGGTTCAGTGACTGGATCTATCAGTTGGGCCAGGCCTGTTAGGTTCTTCCCTGAGACATGGGAATTTGGGAGCTTCCTGAAGTCTGCACTTCAGGTATGAGGTTGTGAGGTGCAAGTTTTAAATAAGGATAATTTCACTTCATAGAGGACACAGCAGAAAAGAGGAAAGCTGACACCTATAGAGTTTTCAGGTGACATGCTTTAGTTAATTCTAACTATAATCTCATAACCATGTTTGGTGGTTATCAGAGCCATGAAATTCATTTTTAAAAAAATTAATTTTATTCAAAGTATTACTAAACAATATGAAATATCATTTTATCTCTCCTTTTTTCCTTCATTCCTTTCTTCCCTTTGTTTAGATATGGGAATCTCTTTGAGCATCTTCTAAAATGTTATTGTGGCTATTTTAAAATTTTCTTTTTTATTTCTTTTCTTTTTTTTTTTTACAGATGGATGGTAAGGATTAAACCTAGGGGATTGTGCGTGATAATGACAAACAGGCCCTCTGCCGGTGAACAACATCCTTACTCTGTAGTCAAGACTTTTTAATCTGTCCCTCCCTTTATTATTCCTAGCATCCTGTGTGTCAGGCAGACTGCTTTATTACTACACCTTTGCTTTGTTTGTTTTTGATTTCTCTCTAAAAAGTCCTAGATCCTCCTAGGTTCTAATTCCTATAACACTATCATGACAAGAGGTTTGTTCAGAACTTCACAGACCCTTGTCATTGCTAACTTGAAATGTTTGTTAAGACTTTCTTCCAAGCTGCACTTTTGCTCAAGAAATGTATGCTTCCTAGAGCCAGCTCTTCAATCATTACTAAGGTCTTTGCTTTCATTCTGTTGCTATTTTTCAGAAGTACACCAAATGTCTTTACAAATTGCTATACAATTTTTTTTTTTTGTATTCTAGAGAAGAGTCTACAGGGTCTTTTGGGTCTCACTACTAGATCAGACTTATAATGATCTGCCTGTTTACAGCCTCCAAAGAGCTGGGATTACAGGCATGTGCCACCATGCCCAGTCTCAATTGCCAGCTCAGCGCACCCCAGGGGCAAGGCTGGCACAGCAGGCCTGTGGATAGAACCCCTGGCCCCTGCACTTGCTTGCAGGTGTTTTAATCCACTGAGCTATTTGGCTGGCCCCTGATGTATTATATTTTGTAAAAATGAAGGTGACTCAGGGAAAACACATTTGACTAGCTACCATACCTCCACAGACTGACCTACTGATGCATTGTTTAGCTAGCAACAACTGCTTTTAAATGTTTGTCTTAAGAAAATTATCCCTGAGCTGGGGAGATAGCTCAACAGTCTAAGCACTTGTCTGGCATATGGAAAGACTGAAATTCGATCCCCAATACCTCATGCCATGCAGGCCCCAGAACCCTGGGCATACCATTCCAGCCCTGAAACTGGGCATGCTGGTGCACACCTTTAGTTTCAATGCTGGAGAGGCTGAGACAGGAGGAGTACTATGAATCTGAACTGTGTAGAGAGACTCTGTATCAAATAAATAAAAATTTTAAAAAAGAAAATTATCCAATATTTGATTTTCATAAAACTTTGATTTTAAGCTTAAATGTCAAGAGATTTGTTTCACTGTATTTCTGGGTCTGTACTATTAACTCAATTTTTTTTTTTTAGATTTTGAGGGAAGGATACATACTTGATTCATCCTCCATATTACTTCCATGTACACTAATGTAATTAATAGCCAAATTAATTTCTCATAAACACTAGTTTTTCCCCAAACACCTGGTACAGTGAAGTACTCAATAAAAGTTTGTTGAATAAAGAAGCAGATGTATGAATATAAGAATTAATAGAGTGTAGAATTGATAAATGAACTAAATATTTTATCTGTCTGTCTCTGTCTGTCTGTCTCTGTCTCTCTCTCTCTCTCTCTCTCTCTCTCTCTCTCTCTCTCTCTCTCTCTTTCACCAAGGATCAAACTAGGAACCTTGCGCTTGCCCGGCAGATAATTATGTCACTGAGCTATCCCCCTGACCTCTGAACAAAATATTTTCAAAGTAGAAATTTTCTGAACACCAAATTACAAGAATCTGATTTATCAGTACAAGAAACAATCCAATTATGTCTCTTTTGAGTAGGCTCTCTCCACCTCAACAGTGATGACACTTTGAGCCAGATAATGCTTTGATGTAAGGGGCATTCTGTGCATTAGAAGATGTTTAGCAGCATACGTGGTGTAGACTATCTAATTTGCAGTAGAACTCACCCTCAGTTGTGATAACCAAAAAGTGTTTCTAGATATTCACATATTTCCTGGCGATGGGAAGCAAAACAGTTCCAGCTGAGAACCGCTGCTCTTAAGATGCTTTAGTTCCGTATTTCCTCTCTTCTCTCCAGCTACATGCTCAGTAATGTGTAAATCATTTTTAAACGTCTTTGTATTCCTCCAGCAGCAGCGTGGACACTGCCTGATCTCTCAATTGTGTAATGTGCATTTGCCATTTCTGTCTTTGCTTGAGGAAATGCAGGACCTTCTATTTACAATAGACATCACTTGTCTGTCAACATTTTCAGGATGAATCAAGCTGTCAGGATTTGTTATGTTGAAGTTGCTGTTGCCAACTTCAGTAACAAAGAGCAACAAAAATGCTGTCTGCCTTTCCAAATAAGAAGTTTTGAGTGACAGACTTAATTCCCTTAAAAGATACTGAGGCATTTCATTAATAAATGATAAACCTAGCTATAATTTTTCAAGCAACTTCTTCTACTAAAGAAATTGTTTGCTTCTTAAACGGTGGGGCCATCCTTGATGATTGCATCTTATAAAAGAATAAAGTTGATTGGCTAAGATAATGGGTAGACAGTTACTTATTGTATTAGATTTCTCTTACTATGTGCCAAATCCCTACATTTCTCAAAACTTAGCAGTTTTAAATAATAAACAAATATTAATCTCAGTCAGTTAGAGGGAGGAACTTGGGAGCAGTTTCTCCACCAGGTTATGGGTTGGAGTCTCTCTTGAAGTTGCAGCTAGAATGTTGACTGAAGCTATAGTGGAAGGACTTGACTGAATCTGAACAGGGACATCTGAGTCAATCTCCTGGCTGTTGGCAGATAGGGTTACTAGGTTTCAGAAAACACACACAAGACCAGAACTCAGAATGCCAAGTTATATTTGAATTTGAGATAATTAAATAAATTTGTAGTTTAAGTACATACCATGCAATATTTGGGGCATACTTACACTAAACTCTTTTCATTGTTTAACTGAAATTTAAATTGGGCTGGTGTTCTTTTCCTTAAATCAAGCAATATTATTGGCAGTAGACCCCTGAATTCCATGCTGCATGGGCCTCTCCAAAGTGCTTTTGTAAAGTTCTCATGGCATGGTGGCCAGCTTCCCTGAAAACTAGTTGCAAAACTTGTATTTCACTCCTTCCTACCATATTCTCTTCATCACATCCAGCAACCCTGATAGAGTATGAGGGGATTAAACAAGGTTAGGATCATGGAGTGCCATGTTGGAAGCTGAGTCTCAAACCCATGTTGTAGAGCTTCAGAGTTTCTGAGAAAATCATTTACAAATATTACCTGTCTGTACAAGACAGATTTTTAAGATAATTGGTAATAAGTTATGCTCTCACCACCCCCTTGCATGTAAGTAGAACCTGGGAATTTTCTTCTAGCAAGTACAATATGACAATGGTGATGAAATATTACTACCTTGATTACTACTGTATCTTATATGAGAAAAGTGATGGGGTATCATTTTCATACTTCTTTTACTTTATGTAACAGTGCCTCCTTATTGATTAGTAAAAGAAGCTCTTTTTTCTTGGCCTTGAAGAAACTGCCACATTGAGTGGCCTGGAAGAAGCCCTGTAATAAGGAACACAGGCAAACTCCAGGAGCATAGAATATCCCTCAGGTGACAGCCATCCAAGAAGTGGGGATTTAAGTCCTATAGTAGCAAAGAACTGAATTTAATGAACAGCCACAACCATGTCAATTTGAGAGAGAACTCTGAGCCTTCTGTAGGGAATACAACCCTGGCTACACCTTGATTGTAGCTTGGGGAGATGCAGAAATAGAGGACCCAGCTGATCTGTACCAGCCTGGACTTGTGATATGCAGAAACTCTAAAAGAATAAACTTATGTTTTTTTTTAAGATGCTAAATTTTTAGTAGCTTTTACACAGCAATCAATAACTAGTTTGATTCCCTGTCTTTTGCATGCAAAATATTGGGGATTGTATTCTACCTTTGTGAGAATATCATAAATCTTCCTTTTCATGTCCTCCATTGAACTTTATACACTTTCAAGATGTTCCTGAAAAGATACATTAAAGCAATGTTGCAAAAACTTGTTTCAACATGTAGTTATAATTACATGCAGAATGTTGTTATCATAGGAACACAACAGAAGTCTTTGAGCACACACTAAAATAATCTAAGAATTCAGAAAACAGCTAGGAGAAGCAGAACTAACTAGGCAAAGTTGTGACTGTATGTATGCAGATAGTTCCTTTTAATGTAAACTATTATGGTGTGGCATACAAAAATATATAAATCCAAAGTATATTGTATGACAAATTTTCACAAAACAAGCACTCATACAAACATAATCACATAAGCAGAGTATTAGTTATTAGATGCCATCCAAAACGTGTCCTGTATCACATTCAGGATAGTAACCTACCCTCTGTCTCTTCAAGTGTAAAGCTATTATGATTACTAATGCCATAGTTTGTACACTTTGTACACACAGTATATATACAATGTATATACAAGTTTTACTTTGTATTTTCTATGCTTGAAATAATACAGATAGGCACTTTTGTTTTGGCTTTCCCTTCCAAGTACTATGTTTGTGAAGATTTATTCCTGTTGATGCATGTAGATATAATTGCTTTTCCCTCATGGACTATGAGATTCTATTTTTAGAAGATATCACATTTATTCATGTTTCTGTGGATGATGTTGGTTTTTTTCCTGCTTGAGGTTATTATACAGAGTGATCTTATAAACATCGTTGTGTATGATTTTGTTGAACAACTATATATTTGCAGTAGATAACTAGGAGTAGAACTGGATCATCAGCTAAAGGCATTGGACTTCTAATGTCAAGGAAGGGATCATTGTTAGATGACCTTTTCAAACTTAAACCATTCTTTGATGTACAAGTGTTCATAAGAGACAGAATATTATGACAGTGCTTAATTCCTCACTGCCTTGAGGAATTAGCTTTAGATTTTATCATAAAGAATCAGTAAACAGTTAAAATGAAGTGAAAGATCAAAATTCACTTAAAAATGTATGATCTTGGTTATATTTTAGAGAGAGAATTGAAAGGAAGCAAACCTACCACTAGTAGACAAATTGACTACTATTAGAATAGCTGTAAATCACACAAATATTTGAACTTTTCAGGCTTTATTGAGTCTAGTTTTGATTTTTTTGCAAAGAAAGGTTGTTTGACTTAATCTTGGGCTCTTCCAGGAATGGAAGATTTAGCTGCTATTTTTCACAGAATTAATCTGGGGACCTTCTAGTTTGCTTCATTGGCTGGCATGCACACGTGTTAGTTTTTCCCTTTCAAAAACCACTGTAGAGAAAATGGGAAGAGGATGAAGACCACCATCTGAATGGGGTTTATTGGTTTGCTCCTGCTACATGCATGTGATCAACACATCCTCACTATACACTGAGATAGTTCTATCTCCAGTACCCTTTGGCCATATTCTTTCTTGGCATTCCTCTACTAACCCCTTCTTCCAAACTGTTTAATCATGTGCTCTTTATTCATCTCCACTCAGGCTAAATCATTATCCCTACACCATGTATACATTCATAGTACCTTTTTCTTCACTCTCTTCATAGAAAATTAGCTCTCTAGGGACAGGTGTCCATTGTTAGCACAGGGGATCAGTGCCAGGAACCCCCATTTATACCTAAATCCATAGAATCTCAAGGCCATTCTATAAAATGGCATTTCTATGAACATCCTCCTGTATACTTCAGTCATTTCCAGATGACTTATCACATACATAATGCAATGCAAATGCTATATAAATAGTTGTTTTGCTGCATTGTTTAGGGAATAATGAATGACAAGAGAAGAAAGTTTTTTTATCTTCAATGCCAACATAACTTTCTCTGATAATTTTGATCAATGGTTGAATCTGCAGATGTGGAACCCACAGATATGGAAAGCCAGTTGTATATGCTTGCTCCCTCCAGCAAGGATTCTGCCTGCAATCTGTTTCTTATGTTTCTGTATAAAGCTTCCATCCTTCACTCATTTTTCCCAGCCTGTCACAATATTCTTAGCCTTCTGTATTTATGCAATAAACCCCAACAATTCTGAGAAATTGCCATACACAGCATTTCCTTTTCATAATTACTGTTGCTGATTTTCTACCTCTATCTTTAGACCTTCTACATCACTTGATTTATCCTAGCCTGATGCCTCTGCTGTGTTCTGAATGTGTCCCCTGAAATTCATATGTTTAAACATAATCACCAAAATAATAGTATTTAAGAGATAGGCCTTTTATGGTGATTAAATCATGAGGTCAGAGCCTTCATGTATAGAATTACAGCCTTTTAAAAAGATGCAGAACTATGAGGATAATTCTTTTCCATTTTTTCTCTTGTATGAGTTTACAGCGTTTAGCTCCTATTCTCTTATACCTTCCACCATATAACCCTGTAGCAACAAGCTGCTACCTTGGAAGCAGGGAGCAGGCCCTCACCAGACACTGAAACTTACAAGCATATTGATCAGACTCCAAAAGTGTAAGAAAATAAATTTCTGTTCTTAAAAAATTAACAAGTATGTGGTATTTTCTCACAACATTGTAAATGGAACCAGGCAGACCTTGATTGACATTTTTGTTCTCTATCTTTGTTCATTTTTATACATTGAAAACATATATCTTTCAATTTTCTACCTATAGCCACAATCAGGGTTCACTTTTAGAGTTTTTGAAACTATTGCTGCATGTCTGAAAAAACTTATGATTACTGCAGTTCTATACACATTTGCCAGAGCAATTAGACAAAAGACAAAAATAAAAGTATAAAGAATAGGAGTTCGGGAGCGGCAGGGAGATGTGGCATCCATGGCCCACAGTCGCAGCCTATTGCTTCTCTTTCCACCAACTTGTTGGTCATTATACTAAAGAGGAAGTCTTCAGAGAATACAAAGGGCAAAGATGGATCCAAAGTAACTAAGCAGGAACACCTGAGATGGTCTTCCAGCTTGTCCAGCGAAATCTGCTCCACTGAAACCTGAACCTAAACCGAGAGAAACATTTACCAA
>NW_004524645.1:6992348-6993195 GCF_000260255.1 Octodon degus | reverse complement strand
ACTCTACAGAAAATATCTCCAAAAATCCACCAAAAGATTTCTAGGAGTCAGTCTAACAATCTAACAAATATGTAGGAGTCAATCTAATAAATGAAGTAAAATGTCTATACATTGAAAATTACAATACTCTGAAAAAAAGAAATCAAAGAGGATTTCAGAAAATGGAAATATATTCCTTCCTCATGGTTAGGGAGAACCAACATTGTGAAAATGACCATACCCCCAAAAACTTTTGTACATATTTAATACAATCCCCATCAAAATACCATTCTTGTATGTCACAGCTTGAGAGAACACATTCCTAAAATCCATCTCGAACCAGAAGAGGCATAGTAGCAAAAGTAATCCAGGGCACCAATGGCAAGTCAGGAGGCATCACAGTCTCTGACTTGAAATCATTCTACAAAGCTACTATGATAAAATCAGCATGGTACTAGCAATAAGTAAGACTGGAGGATTACTGGAACAGATTAGAACTTGTAGACACAACTACAAATACACTCAGCTACCTTATCTTTGACGAAAGAGCCAAACAATTCATTAGAAGTAAGATGGACTCGTTAATAATTGAAGCTGGTAAAACTGGCACTCTACATGCTGAAGACTAAAATTAGATCTATGTCTATCACCAGACACTAAACTAAAGTCAAAATGGATTAAAGATCTAAATATGAAAACAGAAACACTGAATCTGCTGGATGAGGAAGTAAGTGGAAATATTGAAGGCATGTGGGTAGGCAGACAGTTCATGAAAAAAAACCATACTCCATGAGAAATACTTAAAAGAATAAGCAACTGGGACCTCATCTTATTAAGAAGATTTTGTATATCAAAAGAAGTCACCACA
>NW_004524645.1:6990618-6992202 GCF_000260255.1 Octodon degus | reverse complement strand
CCTTGAGCATTCCAGGGAAGTGCTTATTCTACTGAGCCATCTCCCCAGCCCGACTTTCCCTGAAACAAAGGACAATGTAAAGAATTTTCTATGTGGACTATATAAAAAATTTTTAAAAATCAGACTACTTCAAAGTCCAAGACCCAATCCAAAAATAGACATCTGAGATGAATACACACTTATTCAGTGAAGAAATACAAATGGCAAGTGAAAATTTGAAAAAAATGTTCAACAGCACTGTTCTCTTGAGAAATGCAAAATTAAGAAAACACTGAGATTCCATCTCCCCCTAGACAGAATGATTACTCTCAAGAAATAAAACAATAAATATTTATAGGATTTGTGAGGTAAAAGGAACTCTTTTGCAGAGTTGAGGAAAATGTAGACTGCTACATCCACTATGGAAATCAGTGTGGAGATTCCTCAGAAAACTAAGATTAGAGGTCCCATTCTACCCAGCTATTCCCCTCCTGTGTATTTTTTCCAGAAGTATTCAAAACATCATACCATAGAGGTATATGTGCACCCATGTTTACAACAGCTCACTTTGTAATAGATAAATCTTGGAAACAACCCAGAAGCCCATCAAACAAGGAATGAATGATAAAGATGTGATAAAAATAAAGATGTGATACAATGGAGTACTACTCAGGTATGAAGAAAAATAAACTCAAGTCTTTCATATGTAAGTACATGCAACTAGAGACTACAATCATAAGGAAAACAAATCAGACTTGCATGAGTGCATATCATATTGTATTCCTACTGTAACATCCAAAGGGTACAATAGATATTATGAAAGGAAAAGAAGCTGTTCAAAAGAATAACTGGTTTTCCTTTTACTTGTATTATAACTTTCTATTTTTATTTCTTCTTTTGAGTTCTTACACTAGGGAGACTATAGGATATTTACACATGTGGGTTTTGCTTTATTTCACTTAAGAGTATATCTTCAAGTGGCATCCACTTATATATGAAGGCTTCGAGTTTATCATTCTTTATAGCTAAGTAATACTCCATTGTATAAAAATACCACAACTTTTTCATTGGAAAGTGAGAACTTATGAATTAAATAACAAAGAGAGGGCAAGGAGAAAAGCCAGGAGACGTGGCAGGGATAAAATCATACATTTATATGCACAATATGGTTAAGGCAATGATCTTGAGAATCCTCAGCAGGTTTTTGGAACTAGCAGTTAATTGGTAGGATTCTCACCCTGAGAAACTATATATGCTGTTATCTGTGGAACTAAGCAATTGCACTGAAGATAGCGATGTGTAATGGTGCCATGCGTGGAATGCCTGTCATTCTGGTCTCCTAAATACATACTGCTTCTGATATCATATCAATTACTGCTATACTGTCTCTCAAGTAAATGTTTGTTTTATTTTTATTTTATTTTTTTAGTATCTTTTTTGTAAATTTATTTTTTTCCATAATTTTATTGAGAAACAAATAGCAATGAGTCAGTCTCAAACCAAATTGGTAGGACAGTTTCAATAATTAACACATTGCATACATTCTTCCTAGTGGTTAATTGCTGTACAAGATGCACACATGATATCCTATTTACAAACACTATT
>NW_004524645.1:6980603-6981963 GCF_000260255.1 Octodon degus | reverse complement strand
CATTAGTCAATTGATAGCCATATAGGCTGTTTCCAAAATTTAGTTATTATGAATTGTACTGCTATAAACATGGGTATGTATACATCATGATAACATTATGTTTTAAATGCTTTTAAGAAGCTATCTGCAAGTGGAATAGGTACTCAAATAAATTTTTTCATTTTAGTTTTCGGAGAAATCTCCATACTGATTTCTGTAGTGGTTGCATCAATTTACACTCCCACCAACAATGGACAAGAGTTTTTTTTGTTTTTTTTTTTCTCGCCACATCCTTGGCAGCCTTTGTTATTGGTTGATTTCTTGATGGTAGCCATGATTTTCAGAGTAAATGGCCAGTGATGTTGAACAGTTTTCCCTGTATTTGTTGGCTATATGTATTTCTTCACCTGAGAAGTAGCTATTTTTTTCAAATGCCCACTTTTAATTAGGTCTTTAAATTTTGAGGGTCTAATTGTTTTGAGTTCTTTGTATATTCTAGATATTAGTCCCTTTCCAAGGAGTAACTAGCAAACACTTTTCCTCATCCTGTATGTTGTCTCTTCATTCTGCTAGTGGTTTCATTTGCAGAAGCTTTTATATTTGATGTGATCCAGTTTTTTTTGATTTGTAGTATTACTGTGCAACCAAGGTTTTATTCATAAGGACTTTACATAAGCCTATGTTTTAAGTTTGCTTACTTTGTGTTCTAACAGATTGTGTTTCTGTTATAATGTTTAGTTTTTTTATCCATTTTGTTTTTAGTTCAGTGCAAGATAAGAGATAGGGATCTAGGTTAAAACGTTAGTATATGGGTCGCCAGTTCTCCCAGCACTATTTATTAAGTAGGCCATCTTTCCTGCAGTGACAGGATTTGGCCACTTTCTCTCTTTTACTGATACCTGTCTTTATGATTGCCGCTATGTAGCATGATTTGAAGTACAGTATTCTGAAACCTGCTAACTTAATTTTATTGCCAGAATTACTTTTACTCTTCTAATTCTCTTCTGCTTGCATGTAAATTTTGGGATTGTTTTCTCCAGCTCTTTAAGGAATGCTACTAATATTTTGGTTGTGATTGCATTAAATCAATGTAACAGTTTTGAAAGTATGGTCATTTTGATTGTATTCATTCTATATATCTAAGAGAAGATGTATTCCCATTTTCTCATATCCTCTTTAAACTTTTTCAGAGTACTCTGTTTTTCTTTGCGGATCTGTTTGACTTTCTTGATTAAGTTAATTCCTAAATATTTCATTTTACTTGATGCTCCCATTCAGGGTGTTGTTTCCCTAACCTCCCTCTCTCTGTGTTTATTGTTGTTTCTTTTTTATAATTAATGTATTTCATTTTATTTTTTAACATAAAACAACACATTATGGT
>NW_004524645.1:6978061-6979598 GCF_000260255.1 Octodon degus | reverse complement strand
GATTAACAGATATAGGTTTGCAAGATTGTACTATAATTGAACATTAACACTTGCTTTCAATAAACCTTAATAGATATTTTCTAGACATTTTTATGTATTATTTTTAATTTATTTTAACGAGAGGATGATAATAATTGATAAGACATTGCAAACACTACACATTTAGAAGAACAAGGTGAGAGGTATTCAACCATAGTTTTTGTGTTGCACATTTCTGTCTTTGATGTAGTTGCACCAATTGCACATATTATCATATAGAGTTAGTGAAAGTGAAAATTTTATACATTAACTGCAATTTTAAGAAATTGGATGGATTTATTTCACTTACCCACATGTGAAAATATTGTATAGTCACCCTCATGTAAGAACTCAAAAGGAGAAATAAAAATTGAAAGTTATAGCACAACTAAATGGAAAGCAAGAACTTAAGGATTCAACAACGAAGAGAAAGGAGAAAAGCTAGGAACATGACAGGGGCAAAACCATACATTTATATAACAAGATGGTTAAGGCAATGATGCTGAGTATCTCCATCAGGTTTTAGAAACTTGTAGTTAATTGGAAGGATTCTCACCCTGACTAACTATGTATGCTGATACCTGTGAACTAATCAACTGCACTGAAGATAGCAATGAGTAATACTAGGGCCATGCTTGGAATCCCTGTCATTACGGTCTTTTAAAAGTGTAATGATTCTAATGTCATATCAATTCCTGCTATACTCTCTCCCTCAAGTAAATGTTTGTTTAAAAAAAGAAAGAGAAATTAAAAAAGGTAATAAATTAATACAAGAGACAAGAAAAAAATGCCATAGGACTATCCAGCTACAATGTCGTATATGCTTAGATTTCTAAGTTTCTGTGTAAAATTTGAAATTGTTTATTTCTAATTTTTAAATATTTTTATTTTTATTTTTTCAGTCTCTGTTGATTTAAAGCTTAGCATATCAATGATTGATGTAAAATACCTGATCCATGTTATATCTAAGGCATTTGATATTCAGACAGATACTGATGTTAAGCTCAACAGCCTGTGTTTTAGGGTAATAATATCATTAACCTTCTCTTCTGGAGGGTTAACAATGTAAGTTTGCAGACAAAAACATTAGAGAAAAAAAAGGGCTACAAGAATTGCCAACATTTTTGACCCTAGCCCTTCAAGGTTCGTGAGGACTCAGGACATAAGAGAACCTGTAATGTAACATGCTATAACTGAGTGTTGTACCAAATTTTCTGTTCACAGAGATTATGGGGTCACAGAAGAAAATGACTGACCATGTAGAGTGTGCCTAAGGAGAGTTACTTGGAGAGAAAACTTATCTCAGGCTTTCACAGAAAGCAAAATGGTCAAGCAATGGGTGCGACTCATCCACATGGCTGATACTGATGAAAGATCTACAAACTGTTTCAGGGTAAGTCCTGAGGGGATTTGACTGATGTTGTCAGATGCAAAAGTTACATTTTGGTAATATCAGTCTTGGTTTATCTTGGTCTTCACCATCCAGGAGAAAAGTGTAAAAATGAGGTATAAAAAGTAA
>NW_004524645.1:6970576-6977786 GCF_000260255.1 Octodon degus | reverse complement strand
AAGTTTTGAACAGTGTTTAGACAAGATATCATGTCTGCATCTTGTACTATGAATAGCTACTACACAGACAACAATATGCAATGTACTGATTATTGTAACTGTCCTACTAACCTTTTTCGAAACTCATTGCTACCTCTTTCTCAATAAAATTAGTTTTAAAAATCGGATGGAACTTAGTAGGACACCTCAGTTGTCCTGTGAATATACTTGCATGGTTTTCCCCCTTCATTTTTTTCCTCTTTTCTCCTTTCCTTCATCTTTGTTGTTTATTCTTTATATTCAGTTTCTTTCCACTTTACTATATTTATTGTATCTTCCAGGTTTTATTTATGCCTTAAGGTTCTTACACTCTGGAGACAATATAATATTTATGCATGTGGATCTGATTTGTTTCAGTTATGAATATAGCCTGTAGTTGTATCTGCTTACATATAAAGGCCTCAAGTTTGTTTTCTTTATAGTTGAGTAGTACTCCATTGTATAAAAATACTACATCTTTTTTATCCATTCTTCAACTTATTGGGATTTCGGCTATGACAAATGTGCTGCTATAAACATGAGTGCACATATATCACCGTGGTATGATGTTTTCATTTCTTTTGGAAAATTACACAGAAGGGAAATAGCTTCCTGAATGGGACCTCCAATCCTGTTTTGTGAGGAGTCTCCACACTGATTTCCATAGTTGTGCCAGCCCACATTCCCAGAAACAGTGGAAAATGGTTCCTTTTTCCCCACAGCCTCTTCTGCTTTTGTTATTTGTTGATTTCTTTATGAGAGCTATTCTTTCTGGGGTGAGATGGTATTTCAATATTGTTTTAAATTGCATTTCTCAAAGGATCAATGATGTAGAACACTTTTTCAGGTATTTCTTTGCCATTTGTACTTCCTCTGAGAAGTGTATATTCATTTCAGATGCTCATTTTTGGATTTGGACTTTGAATTTTGGGCATCTGAGAGTATTTTGTTGTTGTTTTTTATATATTCTAGATGGAACTCCTTTGTCTGAGTGATTGTTGCTTATGTTTTTTACCCCAGTATGTAGATTGTCTTTTCACTGTGTTGGTGATTTCTTTTGACATGCAGAAACTCTTCAATGAGATGTGTTCCCAGTGTTTGATTCTTTGAAGTATTTCCCATGCAATATTTTTTGTTCATTAATTCTCTACCTACCCGTATGTCTTCAAGTTTTCCACCTATTTTTTTCTTCCAGTAGATATAGTTCCTATTTTTTAATTATTATTATTTTATGTATTTGATACAGAGTCTCATAATTCAGCTTGAACTCATAGTGATCCTCCTGTTTTTAGCCTCCCCATCTCTGGGATTACAAGTGTACACCACCTCGCCCAGTCTTGGCGTCCCATTCAGCATGGCCAGGATTGGTGTCAGTGCAGCATGTGCTGTTGGGAATGGATCCAGAGTCCTTGTGCTTGCCTATGTAGGCACTTAGTCCACTGAGCTATCTTTGCTGCCCTAGTGTTTGTGTTTTAATGTTTATATATTTAATCTATTTTGAACCTGGGGAGATAGCTCAATACAATAAGGGCTTGCCTGGCAAGCACAAGGTCCTGAGTTCAATCCCTGGGACCTCAAAAAAAATCTTTTTAATCCATTTTGACTTTAATTTAGTGCATGGTGACAGATCCAGGTCTAGTTTTATTTTTTTTGATATGTGGAGAACCAGTTTTTCTTGAACTATTTGTTAAAGAGGCTTTTTTCCAGGGAAAGTGTTTGACCCCTTTGTCAAACATGAGGTGGATAATTGTGTTTGTAGTTATACCTCTGTCTTATAATCTGTTCCATTGATCTTTAGGTCCATTTTTTAGCCAGTACCATGCTGATTTTATCAAAATAGGTTTGTAGTATAATTTCAAGTCAGGAATTGTAATGCCTCCTGCCTTGCTTTGTTGCCCAGGATTGCCGTTATGATTATAGGGCTTTTCTGGTTCCAAATAATGTTTAGGAATGATTTCTCTAGATCCGTGAGGTATGTTGGTGGTATTTTGATGGGGATTGCATTAAATCTGTATAACACTTTTGAGAGTATGGCCATTTTCACAGTGTTGGTTTTTCCTGTACAGGAGCATGGAATGTCATATATTTTCTAAGGTCCTCTTTGACCTCTTTTTAAAGAGTATTATAATTTTCCATGTATTGATCATTTACTTTCTTCACTAGATTAATTCATAAATGTTTCATTTTTTTGGATGCTATTGTGAAGGGTATTTTTTCCCTGATTTCTCTCTCAGTGAGTTTGTTATCTGTGTAGAAGAATGCTATTGATTTTTCCACATTGATTTTGTTTCCTACTATGCTACTATGTTTGTTATTCATTCTAGGAGCTTCCTGGTGGGCATTTTTTTGATCTTCCATGTAGAGTATCATGTCGTCTGTGAATAATGATAATTTAACTTCTTCCTTACCTATTCTTATTCCCTTATTTCTCCCTCTTTCGCTTTGGCTAATGTTTCCAGATCTATACTGAACAGTTGTGATAGTGCACATCTTTGTTTTGTGCCTGATTTTAGGGTAAAAGTTTTCAGTTATTCTCCACTTAGAATGATGTTGGCTGTTAGTTTGTCACAGATGGCTTTTATCAGATTCAGGTAGAGGCTATCTATTCCAGTTTGCTGTAGGGCTTTGATCATGAATGAGTGTTGGACTTTGTTAAAAGCCTTTTCTGTATCCATTGAGATTATTATCTGGTTTTTGGTTTTCGGTTTTGGCTGTGTTAATACAGTGTACATTTATAGATATGCATATGTTGAACCATCGTTGAATCCTTGAGATGAATCCTACCTGGTCATGGTGCATCATCTTCCAGATGGTTTTATGCATCCTATTTGGTAGTATTTTATTGAGGATATTTTAATTTATGTTCATAAGGGAGATTGGCTTGTAATTCTCTTTTTTGTTTGAGTCTTTCTCTGGTGTTGGTATCAGTATAATACTTACCTCCAGGAATGACTTTTGAGGTATTGCTTCCTTGAGGCATAGTAAGATTAAATCTTCTCTAATAATTTTTAAAATTTAGCTGTGAATTCATCAAGACCTAGGCTTCTGTTTGTTGAGAAGTTTTTTTATTACATTCATTTCATTGGCTAATATTAGAGTAGTCAGAGTTTTTATATCTTCTTAATTCGATTTTGATAATTTGTACCTCTCTAGGATTTTGCCTACTTCTTTTTTTGCATTAGATTCTGTGAGAGTAATGATTTTCAAAATTGCTATTGATGATTTTCTGAATTTCCAAACAATCTGTAGTTCTTTCCTGTTTTTATTACTCATTGCTTGAATCAGTTTTTTTGTTTCGTCTTTTTGCCAAGGTTTGCTAGGGCTTCATAAATTTTATTTCATCTTGCAGAAAACCAGCTCTTTGATTCACTACTTCCCTGCATTGCTTTCTTTGTCTCAATCAAATTAATTTCTGCTCTAATCTTCATAATTTTCTGCATTTTTGGACTTTGGGCCTGGTTTGCTCTTTTTTTTTAGAAGCTAGAGATGAAGCACTAAGTTATTTGTTTTTTCTCGTGCTCTTTTTCTAATGTGTAAGTTCACTGCTAAAAATTTCCCCTGAAAACAGCTTTCATTGGATCCCACAAATTCCACTAAGTTTGTATTTGAAATTTCATTGGATTATAGACATTATTTAAATTGTTTTTTAATTTCATCTTTAACCCCTTGGTTGCTGAGGAAGGTGTTATTTACTTTCCATGTGTTTATGGAGTTTTAATGGTTGCTTTTGTCATTAATTTCCAGTTTCATTGCACTGTGGTCAGATAATATGCAGGGGATAATTTGTTTTCTTGTATTTCATTAAGCATAATCTATGGACTAGTATATGATCCATTTTAGAAAACATCCCATGTGCAGCTGAAAAGAAGGTGTATTCAGGTGTTGTTGGGTGGAACACTCTGTAAATGTCTGATAAGTCCATTTGTTCAAAAGTTTGCTTTACTTCTGCTCTCTTTGCTAACTTTTTGTCTACTTGACCTATCTATTTGAGAAAAGGGAGTGTTATGTTCCCCCCATTAAGACTGTGTTATTGGTTATTAGATTGTTTCATGTCCTTTGAAATTTGCCTTATATAGTTCAGAGCTCCCATATATGATGCATACATATTTATTAGTTATCTCTTACTCTTGAGATTTTCCCCTTACAAGTATGTAATGCCCTTCTTAATCTCATTTGATCATTATTGGTTTGAAGTTCAGATTTTCTGCCAATAGAATAGCTATACCTGCTTTTTTCCTCTGAGATCCTGAACATGTAGTATTGTTTTTCATCCTTTGACTTTCAGCCTATGAGTTCCTATTGGTGTTAAATGTGTTTCCTGTATACAGCACATTGTTGGATTTTTTTTTTTATCAACTCTGCCAATCTATTATTTTAATTGGTGAGTTGAGTCCTTTTATATTGGTGGTTAAATTTGATGGGTATTGGCTTGTTTGTCATGTTTTTTGCTGCTCTTTGTTCCACATTTTCCTGTTTCTATTTGTTTGTCCTATGTGGTGAGGTCTTCTGCTGTTTTTCTTGGAATTGTCATTTTGATTACTTACTAGAATATCTTTTAGTAATTAGTATAGTACTCATTTGGTCATTGTGAGTTTGTTCAGTTGTTTTTTGTTGTGAAATTCTTTTACTTCTCCTTCAGTTTTCAAACATAATTTTGCTGTGTATATTAGTTGGGGTTGGAATTTTTTTTTTCAATAGGACTTGGAATACTTTGCCCAATGCTGTTCCTGACCTGACAATTTGTGATGAAAACTCTGCTGTGAGACTGAGGGGTTTCACTTTAAATATGATGTTGGTTTTCTCTATCTTTGTTTATGTATTTGGTACAGGGTCTCCCTACACAGCTCAGACTCATAGTGATCCTCCTGTTTTAGCCTTCCCAAAGCTTGGATTACAGGCATGCACCAGCACACCCTGTTGCAGTAGCCAGCTTGGAGCACCTGGGGCTAGGTTGGCATGTCTTGCAGTATTGCGCAAGGAACTCAGGTTCTTGTGCTTGCCAGGCAGACACGTACAGTGCTGTACTATCTCTCCAGCCCTCTCTCATGGTTTCTAATATGTTCTTGTGCTGAATTTGTGAGATCTTGATTATTATATGCCTGGGTGTAGATTTAATTGAGTTGATATTATTTGGAGTTCTAAATACCTCAGTTACCTGAATTTCAGATTCTTTCTCCATATTTGGGAAGTGTTTTTCTGTCACTTCTGCCCATATTCTTTTTATGTCTTTTATGTTGTTGTTGGCTACTTCTTTCTTATTGATGCTTATTGGTCTTATGTTCTTTGCCTTTGCATTGTCTTGCAGCTGTTGATTTATTATTTTCTGGATCCTTGTTTTTGAGAGATCTTTCCTTCCCTGTTCATTAGCTGCAACAGTGCTTCAATATCTGAAAGTCTCTCTTCACATTCATTGAAACGGTTTTGCCAATTTTTAATGGAATGCTTAATTTCCTGTATAACTCTTTGAATCTGTTTAATAAGTTCTTTTTCTTTCCTATATTGCTCATTCCACACTTCCATCATTTTTCTATTCTCTAGTTTTTATCAGTGTTTTTAGAAACCCTTAGTAATTCTTCTTTATAGCTATTATTTCTTTTTTTACTTGGAAGATTATCTCTAATTTGATTTCCTGTATACCCTTCTCCAGTTGTTTCTTTACTTCAGTTGCTACTATTACAGAGATTTCAGGTGTGTGACTTCAAATTTCTTCTATAGTGATATCTCCTGGCTTTTCTCTGGGTGGGGTCAGGGCCTGACATTCATTTTACTCCTTTATCTTGTCATTTGCTATTTCAGAGAAAATTCTTTTATTCTGTGATTTTTTGTGATACTTTGATAATATTTAGCAATATCACTGCAATCAGAACCTCTCTTTAAAGGGTTTCTTCTTTAGGTGTTTCTCCTGTGTCAGAGATTCTTGTTTGGTGTGTATCCCAAGATTTTTCCTTCTTATTTTTTGAGAGTAAGATCTTGGTTTCCATTGGCTCTGTCCTCCATCCGTTGGTATGTGGCTTTGGTAAAGCCTTCTGATATCATTTCCCAAGGGACAACATGTGGTAAAGACACATGTAGTGTCCTATTTGCAGTAGTACCATTAGCAATACTAATAACAGCTAGTGAAATCGAGAAATTGACAGACTTTTAAGACTAATGGTTTTGTAGTTTATCCCATAAGAGCAAACATTATAGGCATATAACAAAGCAGATCATAAATTGGGAATTTGTATTGAAATTTGTTCCTCTGAGTTCTGTCTGGGTACCTCTCCTTCATGTGCCTTGAGTCTTCCAGGCAGACTATTTTATCAAGGTTAACCCCTGCAACCCCATGCCATTAGTATCTTCCCTGTCATCATCCTGGCCCTCAGTCTGGGTCCCACTGGTCCTGGTAGTATCCCTCAGCTCACTAATTGTAGTTCCACTGAACTCTAACCCAACCGGCTCATCCTGGCTGCTGGGCTCAGTGCTCCTTCCTGCTCTGTTCTGTCACACTGGACCTCCTGGGCCTCACTGCTGGGCTTGCACCAGTGTCTATACTATTTATGTACATGAATACTATTGATTTTTTTCATTTATTTATTTATTAAGTTTATTGCTGCATTTTAGATATACATAATGATCACATTCATCATATGGCATTGGTATGTGTACATGATATATTTCAATTTGTCTTTTTTTCTAATTTCCTCTCCCCCCTTAAATCCATCTTCCCGTCTATTTACAATGCTTTGTTTCTATTTTATGCTTTTTAAAATTGCTTTGCTACTTTCCCTTCTTTTCTTCCTCCCCCCTTCCCGCACCTTAGTTCTTTCCTTTTAAGGGCTTTCTTTCCATTTCACAATATCTATTTCATATTTTGGTCCTTATTTGTTCTTTGAGTTTCTCACACCAGCAAGACAATGTGATGTTTACACATATGAGTCTCATTTATTTCACTTAATGCTATGGTGTCAAGTTGCATCCATTTATCTAGAAATGCCACATCCTATAAAAAAGATTTTACACAACAAGTTATCAGTAGGGTGGAAAGACAATGCACAGAGTGTGACAAAACCTTGGCTAATTCTTCAAACAAAGATTTATATCTAGAAAATATATACAGAATTGAAAAATATCAGCCCCCAATCTAAAAAACTCCCATCCAAAAATGGGCATCTGAGATAAGTACACTTTTCTCAGATGAAGAAATACAAAT
>NW_004524645.1:6963520-6970476 GCF_000260255.1 Octodon degus | reverse complement strand
CATCACTGATAATTTGAGAGATTCAAATTAGAAAAATTCTGAGTCCATCTCTCTCCAGAAAGAATGGCTATTAAGATATCAATCAATATCAAATTCTGGAGGGGCCATAGGGATAAAGAAACCCTTCTCTGCTGATAGTGGGAGTGCAGACATATGCAACTACTATGGAAATAAGTGTAGAGATTCCTTTAAAAACTAAAATGAGAGGTCCTATTTAGTCCCATTGATCATTTCTGAGTATCTTCCTAGAAGAATTAAAAACATCATACCACAGTGTTGTATGTATACACATGCTTATAGCAGCACAATTTCTAATAACCTAATCTTGCAAACAACCTAGATGCCTATCAACTAAAACAGATTAACAAGATATTTTTTTATATAATAATTTTTCAGTGTTGACTTTGTGTTATGCTACACTGCCACATTTGGATGTTAGACTTAGTAGTCTTTTGATGGAGTCTTGGGAGTCTTCTATGGAAAAGATCTTGTCATCAGCAAATAATGATAACCTTTTCTTTTTCTATCCATATCTATTTTTTCTCTTGTCTTATAATTCTAGTTAATGTTTTGAGTTCTACATTAAATAGAAGTGGTGATTACAGGTGTTTTTGTCTTATTCCTTATTTTAGAAGAAAAGCTTTCAGCTTTTGTCCATTTAGTATGATATTGATAGTTGATTTGTTATAAAAGGCTTTTATTAGGTTGAGGTAAAGACTTTATTCCTATTTTCTTTAGGGATTTTATCTTCAGTGTATGTTGGATTTTGTCAATTTTTTTGCCTCTATTGAGATGATCATGTGATATTTTTTCTTTCTTCTCTTTATTTGGTACATTACATTTTTATTTTCTGCATGTGTTGCATCCTTTAATCACAGCATTAAATTCTACTTGGTTATGTGTTAAGAACTTTTTGATGATTTTCCACATTCTGTTTTCCAGAATTTTATTGAGTTTTTTTTTTTTTTATCTGCTTCCAATAAATGCATTGACCTATAGTTTTCTTTTTTGTTGGGTCTTTTTCTGATTTTGGAATCAAGGTTGTGCTTGCTTCCTGGAATGACTTTGTGAATAGTGCTTCCCTGTCAGCTTCAATAAAGTTTTTGAGGAGTACTAGCATTAAATCTTCTCTAGAGTTCCTGTAGAATCATAGAGATATAGGCTTTTCTTAGTAGTTATTTTTAATCATTATTACTTCTACTTCACTGATGGATATTGTATCACTGAAGGTTTTTATATCTTCTTGGTTCGGTTTTAAAAATTTATATGCATTTAGCATTTTACTTCCTCTGAATTTCCTGTTTTATTAGAATGCATATTCTCAGAGTAGTTATTGATAATGTTCTGGATTGCAGCAGAATCTTTTTTGGTTTAGCCTTTTTCATTTCTAATTGCATGGATTTAGATTTTTCCCTTTAATTTAGTAAGATTAGCTAAGGATTTGTTTATTTTGTTTATTCTTTTAAAAAAAAACCACTATTCATTTCTTTGATCATTTCTATTGTTTGCTAGTCCTAATTTCATTAATTTCTGCCCTGAACTTTAGAATTTCCTTCATTGTATTAATTTAAGTTTGGGCTGTTATTGTTTATCTAATCCTTCAGGTGTATCATTTAGTCATTTATTTGCACTTGTTCTGTTTTTCTCATAGGGAAATTCACTGCTATGAACATCTCTCTTAGGACTGCTATCATAATCTCCAGTAGGTTCTGGCATATCATACTCACATCATTATTTGATTGTAGGAAGTGTCTCATTTATTCTTTAATTTCATCTGTGGCTCATTGACTATTCAAGTGAGCACTGTTTAATTCCCATATGTTTCTACAGTTTATGTGATTTTTTTGGAATGGATTTCTAGTTTCATTTCCCTGTGATCTGGTAATATGTATGAACTAATTTTGATTCTTTTGCATTTAATTAAGGATATTTTATTGTCTATTTGTGATCTATTTTGGAGAAATTCCCCATGCAGTTGAGAACAATGTGTTCTGGTTTCGGATGTCATGCTTTGTAGATCTCAATTAGTCCATTTGTTTGAAGGTTTCATTCAATTCTGATATTTCTGCATCAGTTTTTCTCTAGTTAATCTGTCCACTTGTGACAGTGGTGTACTGAATTCACACATTAATGTTGTATTGGTGTTTCTCTGTTTTTTTATGTCCATTAGTGTTTATTTTATGAACCTATGTGCACTGGTATTTGGTGCATAACTGTTTATCATTGTTAACTCTTCCTGTTTATTATAGTTTGTGTGTGGATGTCCCCCCCAAAGCCTCATGTGGTGGTGGAGAGCAGGCTTTTATGAGGTCACTGAACCTAGAATTTTTAAAAAAATCTTTTATGTATTTATTTATTTGGTACAGGGTCTCACTATGCAATTTGGACTCATAGTGATCCTACTGTTTTAGCCTCTCCCCGCTCTAGGATTACAGGAATGCATCACTACACCCAGTTCTGTGGCTGACAAGGTGCTTCTCGAACCAGCAGGGCATGCAGTACCAGGGATTTAGCCCAGGTCTTTGTGCTTACAGGGCAGGCACTTAGACCACCAAGCTATCTTCCCAGCCCTGAATCAAAAATTTGTGATTGGTTTATTGTCTAATCCTGGAATTCAGGGTGAAAATTCTACACCCTCCCTAGGGCAGATTGCCTGCATAGGATGTAAGGGAGGAAAAGAGGCTTGTTTTCCCCTTTTGTTCTTGTTACTTTTCCTGCCTTCTGTCAACTTCAACCATTGCCCATCTGCCATGCCACCCTGCTTTGGAGCCAGTTGAGTATGGACTGGAACTTCCACAACCTGTGAGGCAAATAAGCCTTCCATTTATTAATTTTGGGTATCAGGTGTTGTGTCCCAACAAGAGGAAAGTAACTAAGACACTGTTGAATTGTTCATTTTATTAGTATGTAGAGATGATTTGTGTCTTTTGTTCAGTCTTAGCTCCAAATCCACTTTTTCTACAATTAGAATAGCAACTTCTGCTTTTTTCTGGGTTCCCATTGTATGGAATATTGTTTCCATCCTTTGATTTTTAATCTGTATTTTTAAGTTAGTAATGTTTCATGAATTCTACATATTGTTGGGCTTTCATTCTTGAACTGTTTTTCCAAGCTGTGCTTTGATTGGGGATTTGAGACCATTCACATTGAAAATTCTGAAAGGTATCGCCATTCCTGTGATTGAAATATTTTTGTTTCTGATTTCTTCATTTTCCCCTTTTTCTTACCTGCTCGTACCACCAGCTATATTCATTCTTTTTGACTTAGTGATATTGTTGACTTCATTGTCTCTTTATAGGTTATCTTGTATAATATTTTATAATGCTGTTTTGGTGGCCCTAGATTTCTTGATATGCTTCTTTGGTGGAAATATCTTATTTCTTCCTCATTTTTAATTTTTAAAAAATTATTTATTTATTTATTTATTTTATTTGGCACAAGCTCTTGCTGTGCAGCTCAGACTTGTAGTGATCCTCCTGTCTTAACTTGCCCAGAGCTGGGATAACAGGCATGTACCACCACACCCGGTGTCAGAGCCACCTTGGTGCACCCAGGGTTCTGGGGCTGGCAGGGCATGTGGTATCAGGGATGGAACCTGGATCCTTGTGCTTGCCAGGCAGGCACTTAGAGCACCAAGCAGTCTCCCCAACCCTCCTGATTACTTTTAAAGGAAAATTGTTTTCAAGGAAACTCTCATACATAAGTTGAAGTTGGAAATTATCTATTGGGCCTTGGAACTTCACTTCAAGCCCTCTTGGTCTTGAAGATTTGTGTAGAGAAATCTGCTATGATTCTAATGAATTTCCCTTTGTATGTGATTTGTTATCTTTCTCAATAGCTTTAAAATTTTATCTGTGGTGAACTTCTGGAATTTTGGGTATAATGTGGCACAGAGAATTTCACTTTCTGTCAGGCTTGGTCATGTTCTTTATGTCTCACTTATCTGTATGTTTACTTTTTTCCTTTTTTTTGTGGAACTAGGGATTGAACCCAGGCCCTTGCACTTGCCAGGGAAGCGCTTATTCCACTGAGCCATCTTCCCAGCCTCCTTTTCCCCCTTTTTAAGGAAGTTTTCTTCTATTATTTACATGAAGAGGTTTTTCTTTGTCTTTTTGTTGTATCCTGAATTTTCACTTATTTTAGTTACTCATAGATTTATCTTCTTTACATCATGTAGCAGGTATTGAGTTACTTTTTAATTTTCTTTTGCTGTTTTGAAGTTATCTTGGAGTAGTCAGCCTATGAAGGCATCCTGCTCTTCTAATTCTGAAATCCTGTTCTCACGTTTGTCCTGCTATCCATACTTTCAGCATGCTGCTGCTGCTGCTGCTGCTGCTGCTGTTGCTGCTGCTGCTCATGATGATGATGATGATGATGATGATGATGATGATGATGACAATGATAATAATTTTATCTTTTGAGTCAGGATTTCACTATCCAGTTCAAGCTGGCCTTGAGTTGATTTTGTATCCCAGGCTGGCCTCAAGCTCACGGTCTGTGCCTGGCCTCTGGTCATGAGGATAGGGTCTCAGTCATGTAGCTTATCACATTGGGTGTTCACCCAGTCACTGTCAGAGTTAAGCAGTAGGAACCCTGAGATAAAACCATGTCTTGGCTCATCTGAGTGGCAGTTGATCTGTTCCTACAATAGACTGACCAATCACTTTCTCCAGAGGATATGGCAGACTGTTGGACAAGAGTGACTCACCAGTTGTAATACAGCATCCAGTGTTCCACTTCACTGATGCTTCTTCCTAAAGTCCACAGCTCTCACAGTGTCTCTGTAGATTTCCTCTTTCTGTCTCCCAAGTACTGAGCCAGGAGCTGTGGAAAGGGCATATTGCCCCTTCCTGTTTCTGCATTGTGGTCTGTTTCTTCAGTTTCTCTATAGGCTCCAGTTTCTCATAAGTTGATTCCTAGCTGCCAGGGATCCACCTGCCTTCTTCTTCTCTTCTCCAGGTTGTTATTTTCCAGAGTCTTGATTCTGAATCTTGGAGAGACTGCCTTGTTGCTGCTTATCACTCCACTGTCTTCCCAGACCTTTCACCTTTTTTCAATTTTTGATAGTGTCTTTTAATGTACAAATTTTTAAAATTTCTATGAACTCCATTTAAATGGCTGTTCCTTCACACTTGTACTTTTAGTTTCATGTCTAAGGATATTTCACCAAATTCAAGACTAGGCTTTTGAATTCTGATTCTATACAATGAACCTTTATCTTGTGTTTTATTCAAAGAAAATAGCTAATAAATCCCTGGATGTGCAGTTTCCTTTGCTTAAACTCTTACCTTCCTTCCTGATCCAATACAAATATCACTTTAGTGACTATTTTCAGCATTTACTGGGAGGGATAATTCATAAACCTCTTACCCTCAGAGCAGATCATATCTCGTACTCATTCGACATGCAAATTACTTTTATATTTTTTCTCCTTTTGAGAATGTAATTCTTTGAGGACAAGGATGGATTTTATTTTCCTCTGAAGCCTGTGCCTGTTGTAAATGCTCATTGTTTTATGAAGTTAATGAATGATTGAACACTTATAAGAAAAAAAAGTATTCTCTTGTCAGATACCCCAACAGCCATTTTTTGCATCCAATTAGTTTTTTTTTATTTTATTGAGAAACAAATAGCTATGAGACAGTTTCAAAACTGATTAATAAGACTGTTTCAATAATTAATACATTGTACATTGTTATTTTCTTAGTGGTTATCTATAGTCCAAGATGCAGACAGGATATCCTGTCCAAACACTATTAGTATAAATATTTCTTCTCATTGAATTAAGAAAAAGTAGCTGTATATCTATCCTAGCTATTCTGCATATGCAGATACAAAATGGTCCTTCTTTTGTATCCCCTGTTTTTGTTAGTCCTGTCAGAGATGGGTATTCCATTGGCATCTAAATACTATAAGTGCGTGAATTGAGCGAAACAATCCAACACTGTGAAGTTTTTCTTCACTCATATACTCCTTATAGGCTCTTTTAGAAGAACTTCCAATTCTATCTTAAGGCTGCCCATGCCACTTTTTGCATGAGAAGTCAGGAGAGAGATATTTCATATAAGATTTAAAACTAGGGTTATGTTATTAGTGGGGGAAAGGAGAATCATTCATGGGAGTCAGGAAATCTTTTGTAAAATTATGTGGAAAAAGAATGCTATCCAGTTACCAGAGTTTTAATCTGTTGTCTCTTTCTTTTTTCCTTTTTTAAAATTAATTTTATTGAGGAACAAATGGCAATAAGACAGTTTTAAAACAGGTTAGTAAGACAGCTACAATAATTAATACAATGAATATTGTTGTCTTTGTAGTAGTTATTCATAGTACAAGATGCAGACATGATATCCTGTCCAAACACTATTAATACAAATCTTTCTTCTCATTAAATTAAGAGAAAGTAGCTGTATATCTATCCTATTTTATATATACAGATACTTAATGGTCCTTCATTTATATCTCCTTTTTTTGTTTAGTTTTGTCTGAGATGGGTATTCCATTGCCATTTAAATATTGTAGGTGTGTGAATTCAGCAAAATAATCCAATATAGTCAAGTAGTCCATAATAGTAGTGGGTTATTCATAGGACTGGCATTCCATAGTTATAATAAGACATAAGACTGTGCTTACTTATATTTCTTTTTGTTTTATACTTCTATTCCCTTTTATTATACCACACCTTCTCTTGTTCTTCTCCTTTACCCTATACCAGGGCAATCATGGAGTCTATACTTTTGAGGAAATATCATGTCTTGGGCTTCTAGTTGTTTTAATTCATAAGGAATGGAAAATTACTTTTCAGGGGAGCAAAATTCATCAGTCTACATTGCTAGATCTTTTCTTAGGTTAAGATAAGAAATTACTGCCTTGCTCATCTTTTACATATAACTGTATGGCTTGACATTGTCATGTTTCCTAGCTCTTCTCCTTTCCCTCTCTTGATTAGTTAGTCCTTG
>NW_004524645.1:6959206-6962040 GCF_000260255.1 Octodon degus | reverse complement strand
AAAAAAAAGATAAGAAATTACTGACATTATACTCTGCCTGCCATGAGATCCCAGGGACATCACACAACTAGGTGTTAGCTAATTGGCAATTGTGAAATAGAGATTATGCCTGTGTGAGGCCATGCTAATGTAACCTTTACAATTTACCCCTGTAATTATACACAATTTGTTCATTGAATTTATAAAACCCTCTACCTTCCTAGAGAAGACACATAATTCTCTAGTCATTGTAATGATCAACTCCCTGAGCAGGATCTAAAGCTGTCCAATACATTGTTAATCTTTCACTGAAATGGAATGATTGATCACTCTTTTTGCTGTCACAAATTTAACCCCTGAACAGACCCATGCTACAAATCTGAAGTTTTCTTTCTCTAGAGACACTCTGTCTCATCATTTCTGATTACTTTGCTTAGTATGAGAGTATATACCTAGCATGTATGAAGAATGTTCTTATACTTGATAGTTTTCCGTTATGTCTTGATTATTCATTTATGCAATTATTACAAAGTTCAATGTCCTTCACTGCATATGAAATATGATGTTAAATTAGATAGTTATTGAGCACAAATGAAGATATATTTTAGTCAAAGGTTAGGATAGTTATGATGTCTCTATAGACATTGGGACAGTATTTTAGTTGGTCAAATTTTTTTCAAAGTTTACTTAAAGAGGGTCCAGGGACATAGCTCAGTAAACTATGTATTTTTCTGGCAAGCAGAAGGTCCTGTGTTCAATCTCTGGTACCACAGAAATTATTTAATAAAAAATAAAAACAATAAAGAATTTCAAAACAAGATGGTATGAAATTAACAATGGTTATTATATTGCATATTCCTATCTTCAAAGTACTTGCTCAGATTACCAGATACAGAATTGCAAAACTGATAATACAATATAAACATAAATTGTTCCTTTCAATGAAATAGTTGAAATTAGTAGTGCAATTATCTTTGCAATGTTATTCATATATTTATATAGATATTTATTATACATACATTATGCATATATATTTTCCATTTCTTCTTTTCTCATTTCCCCTATCCCAGTTGTTCTTTCCTTTTCTGTTATGTGTTTGTTAAATGGTCTCACTACAAAGCTCAGACTCAGTGGTCCTCCTGTTCTCAGCCTCCTGAGCACTGGGATTACAGGCATGTGCCACTATGCCCAGACTCGGTGGCAGGCTCAGTGCACCCGGGCATGGGGCCAGTGCAGCATGTTGTGCCAGGGATTGAACCCCAATCCATGAGCTTGCCTAAGGAGGAACTTTAGTCCACTGAGCTATCTTGCTAGCCCTTGTTCTTCCCTTTTGAGCAGCTTCTTTCTCTTTCACAATATCTGTTGTACATTTTGGATCTTATTTACTCTTTCAGGTTCTTACACTAGTGAGACAGTACGATATGTACTCACGCAAATCTGATTTATTTCCCTTATGGGTATGGTCTCTAGTTGTATCTAATTACCTATAAAAACACTGAGTTTATTTATCTTTATAGCTGAGTAGTACTCCATTTTATTATATCTTCTTTATTCGTTGCTCAATTTGATGGGAATTTGGATTGTTTCCAAGCTTTAGCTATTACAAGTTCTGCTGTTATAAACATAGGTACACACATATTGATATATGATGATATTTTCAGTTCTTATGGGAAAATATCAAGGAGGTGAACAGCTAGTTCAAATGACTCATCTAATAGTTTTCTGAGGAATCTCCACACTGATTGCATAGTAGTCCTACCAAGCTATACTCCCACCAACAGTGGAGAAATGTACATTTTTCCTCATAGCCCTAACTGCATTTGTTATTGTTTGACTCTTTCTGAGCCATTCTTTCTGGGGTGAGATAGAATCTTAGTGTTTTTTTTTTTAATTTGCATTCCTCCTCTTCCGGTAAGCGGCCTGAGGTGACCTGTGAAAATGGTTCGCTACTCTCTTGATCCAGAAAACTCCACAAAATCATGAAAATCAAGAGGCTCAAATCTTCTCATTCACGTTAAGAACACACGTGAAATTGCCCGGGCTATCAAGGGTGTGCATATCCAAAAGACCACCAAATATCTGAAGGCTATCACATTAAAGCAAGGTGTACCAGTCTGGCGTTAACAATGGTGGAGTTGGTAGGTGTACCCAGGCCAAATAGTGGGGCTGGAAACAGGGTCTGTGGCCTATAAAGAGTGCTGAATTTTTGCTACACATGCTTAAAAGTGCAGAGAGTAATGCTGAGCTTAAGGGTTTAGATGTAGATTCTCTGGTTATTGAACATATCCAGGTGAACAAAGCACCCAAAATGAGCCGCCGTACTTTTACCGCTCATGCATGGCTGGATTAATCTATACATGAGCTCCCCCTGCCATATTGAGATGATCCTTCCTGAAAAGGAACAAATTGTTCCTAAGCCAGAAGATGAAGTTTCACAGAAGAAAGAGATATCCCAAAAGAAACTGAAGAAACAAAAACTATGGCATGGGAATAAATTAAGCGTAAAATAAATGATGTAAAAATAAAAAAAAATAATTTGAATTCCTCAAAGGACCAATTATGTTGAATATTTTTTCATATATTAATTTGCCATTTGTATTTATTCATCTCAGAGGCATTCATCTCAGATGTCCATTTTTGGATTGAGTCTTTAAATTTTGGAGGGGCTAACTTTTAAAAATTCTTTATATGGTTTAGATGGAAGTCCTTTGTCTGAAGACAATTGGCTTAAATTTCTTTTCAATTTGTTGGTTTTCTTTTCACTCTGGTGATTTCTTTTGATATATAAAATCTTTTTAATAAGATGCCAAACCAGTTGTTTATTCTTTATTTCCCAAGCAGTTTGTTTTTTTTTT
>NW_004524645.1:6956035-6958201 GCF_000260255.1 Octodon degus | reverse complement strand
TTCCTTTTCCCCACAGCCTCTCCAGCATTTGTTATTGGTGATTTGTTACTTTTTTATGTATTTTAGTACAAGGTCTACAGGGTCTCACTACACAGATTGGACTCATAGTTATCTTCCTATTTTTCAGGCTCCCAAGCACTAGGATTACAGGCATGCACCGTAACACCCAGTCTCAATTGGCATCTCAGGGCACCCAGGGGGAAGGGCCAGCATGGCATACCTGGGAAGAAATCTAGATCTCTGAGTCTACCTAAGCAGGTGCTTTAATCCACTGAACTATCTGGCTGGTGTTGGTTGATTTGTTAATGTTAGCTATTCTTTCTGAGGTAAGATGGAATCTCAGTCTTATATTAATTTGCATTTCTCAAATGACCAATGATGTTCAACATATTTTCATATGTTTATTTGCCATTATGTTTCTTTATCTGAGAAGTACATATTCATCTCAAATGCCCACTTTTGGATTAGTTCTTTGAATTTTGGAGGCATGATTTTAATTTTAATTTTTTAATTTTTTTTTGCGGAACCAGGGTAAAATTTTTATACGTTCTAAATATAAGGCCTTTGTGAGAGAATCAGCCAGCTACAGTTTTTTTGCTAGTTTGTGGGTTTTCCTTTTAATCTGTTGGTGATTTCTTTTGACATGCAGAAAATTTTCAAAAACATGAGATCTCAGTTGACTCTTTGAAATATTTCCTGTGCAGTTTGGTTTTTGTTCATGATCTCTCTAAGTATCCCTACGTCTTTAAGATTTGTACCTACATTTTCCTCCAGGAGATTTAGTCTTTCTGTTTCAGTATTTAGATCTCTTATGCATTTTGACTGTAGTGTAGTGCATCGTGATAAACATGGGTCTAATTTTAGCCTTCAGTATGTGGAAAGCCAGTTTTTCCACACCATTTATTAAAGATGCTATTTTTCTTCCAGTGAATGAGTTTTGCCCCTTTGTCAAAGATAAGGCGACAGCCAGAGTATGTAGTTGCATCTTCATATTTTAATCTGTTATATTAATCCACATATATATTTTTATGCTAGTGCAACGTTAATTTTATTACAGTAGCTTTGTAGCATAACTTCATGTCAGGGATTACGATGGCTACTCTTTTGCCTTTGTTGCCCAGAATTGCTTTTAATTTTCTGGATCTCTTGTGGTTTCAGATAAATTTTAGGAATGTTTTCTATAGATTTATGAGGTATACTAATAGCATTTTTATTGGTATTGCATTGAATCTGTATAACTACTTTTTTTAATGTGGTACCAGGGATCAAACTCAGGACCTTGTGCTTGCTAGGCAAGCACTTATTCCACTGAGCTATCTCCTCAGCCCTTTATAACTACTTTGGGAGTATGGTCAGTTGCATGTTAGTTCTTCCTGTGCAGGAACAAGGAATATTTTCCCATTATGTGAAATCCTTTTCAAACCCTTTTCTCGGGACACTGTAATTTTCTTTATGTAAATCTTTTACTGCTAGATTGATTCCTAAGTATTTCATATTTTAGATGTTATTGTGAAAGGCATGGTTTCCATAATTTCTCTCTTGGTGTATTCAGCATTTGTGTATAAAAATGCTAATGATTTATAAGTGTTGACATTGTATCTTGTTATGTTGCTGAATTTGGTTACTATGTCTGCAAGTCTCTTGGTGGAGTTTTTGGGTTCTTCTATGTAGAGTATCATGTCATCTGCAAAAAAATGACAGTTTTATTTCTTTTCCAATCATTATTCCATTTATTTCTTTCTCTTGTCTAATTGCTCATGCAAACATTTCCAGAACTATTTTTAGTGGGAGTGGTTACAGTGGGCATTGTTTTATTGTTCCTGTTATTTAAGGTGAAGGCTTCCAGTTTATGCCCATTTAGTATGATGTTGGTTTATCATAGATTACGTTTACCAGGTTAAGATATAGACCATCTTTTCTGATTTTTTAAAGGATTTTTATCATGAATGAGTGTTGGAATTTGTCAGAGTCTTCCTTGCATCTATTGAGGTGATTATGTGGTTTTATTGTCTTTAGCTTTATTGATATGGTATATTACATTTATGAATTTACATATGTTGAATCATCCCTGCATTCCTAGGATTCATCCCATTAGGTTATGATGTATATTTATGAATGTTACCTCTCCCTCTTGTAGTTTTCACCTAAAAAGTATGTAGTGACCTT
>NW_004524645.1:6917456-6947664 GCF_000260255.1 Octodon degus | reverse complement strand
CTACCGAGTTACATGATGTAACAGTACAAGTTCTCATATGTCCTGAGTCTTCATTGACCTTGGAAGGCTAGGGCCAAAAAGTTGGCTTTCTCTCAGGCTTTCACAGAGAGCACATTGACCAAGCAATGGCTCTGACTCATCCATATGGCTGATGCTGACAAAGTTTCTACAATCTGAGGTACAGGATCTCAGGATATATACTGTAGGGATTTCACTGACCTTATCAGATACAAAAGCTACAACTCTTGCTGCATAGGTCCTGCTTTACCTTGGTCTTAACCACCCAGCAGAAAAGTATAAAAAAGAAATATAAGAAGTAAAGCCATGCTGTTATGTTGAGCTTTTGGGGACTCAGGTCAACAGTTTCTGACACTGCCAGTCAAGTGAAAGATCCAATACTATTATGGACTACTGGACTCTTTTAGAATATTTTGCTGAGTTTACATACCTACAATATTCAAATAACAGAACTGAACAAAAAAAGGGGATACAGATGAATGTCTATTTTGTATCTGTGTATTCAAAGTGGCTAGGGTAGATATATAGTTACATTCTCTTAATGAATAGAGGGATTTGTTCTAATGGTGTTTGTGTATAGAATATCACGTCCGCATCTTGTACAGCAATTAACCACTAGGAAGAATGTATGCAATGTATTAACTATTGAAACTGTCCTACCAATTTGATTCAAAACTGTCTCATTGCTATTTGTTTCTCAATAAAATTATGAAAAAAGTTAAATAGAGAGATTTGTTCTAATAGTGTTTGTGAACAGGATATCATGTCTGCATCTTGTTCCATGAATAATGACTAAGACAACAATATGCAATGTATTAATTAGTGAATCTGTGCTAGTAATTTGTTTTGAAACTGTCTCATTGGTATTTGTTTCTCAATAAAATCATTAGAAAAGAGGTGTATAGGGTCTATTCTTTAACAGAAACTTGAATTTTCCTGTCATGACTCCAAGTGGGAGCCAGATTGAGTTTCCTTTTATCATCATTCTCTCCTTGTTGTTTATCTTATAATAAGAACCTATTACTCTGAGTGCAATTCTCTGTCATTCAGGTATTGTTGCTAATTTCATTATGGTACAGAGAGTGAGTATTAGAGTTCATTTAAAGGCTCATAACTTTGAGTGTTTTTGGCCAATTAGTAAACAATTAGTGATATTCTCCATACTATTCAACTTTTTTGACGTGCCTTTTACACATCACTCAGAAAATTTTGATTTCAGATTCTTTCAAGGCTATAAATTTCAATGTTCTTACTTTTGGGAACTTTTTTTCTGATCTTACTTCTATTAATGATATATTTGCTCTCTTTAAGAAATACTGTATATGACTTATAGCTGTTGTTGCTTGACTGAAAAATATTCACAAATCATTCTATACCCTCTATCTATAATCTATGGAAGTGATCTTCTAAACCGCCTCTGGCCTTGCCAATGGAACATTAGCAAACTTTATACAGGAATGACTTGGAACATCTGCAACATGTTCATTCACTGGAGTTTCCTTTCTTGTTGAATCACTAACTATATGCATGAGCTTAGGTTAACTTGGTGAATAATAGGAAACACATGCTAGATGATTCATAGTGCCCCAGCTGATAGCCAGCCAACTGCTAGACTTATGATTGAGGTCATCTTATACCCTCCAGCACTAGCCAAGTTGACCCAAACTAACAGAACCATCTAACTGATTTACTGAACAGTGAGAAATGAGAAATTTTTCGTGTAATATATTTTTGTCTTAAGCCATTAAATTTGGAATGTTTTATTATATAGCTAGAGATAATGGATACAACATAAAGAGCACTTTATCTTAACAAAGTGGCTTGTGTTATTAAAAATGTTAATGTCATGCAAGATAAGAACAAAGAACTATTTTATGTTGTAGGAGATTAAAGAGCATGAAAATAAAATGTAACATGTGATATTGGGTGGGAGAAATTCTTCAAGGCCATTATTATAGCAATGGATAAAACTGAAATGTAGATTGTAGAATATAAAAGTATGGTAATATAAATATCTTGAATTTAATAATTATATTATAGATACTTAAGAAAGTGCCCTGTTCTTAATAAATACACACTGAAGTATTATAAGGTAAAGTGACATGATTTATATGACCTATTATCAAATAGCTGAGAAAAATTAATGAGAATGAAATTGAATAGGAAAAAAAAAAGGAAGCAAGGAATTAGAGAGGATGAGAGAAATTTGAGGCAATTGTGGCAAAATGTTAAAAAAAATTTCAGTCCAGATAAAGTTGTATGGAGTTTTTGTACTATTCTTGTACCTTTTAAGCTTAAAAATATTTTAAATAAAATAAGAAGAAAACCTGACAATTGAAGAAGTAAAACAACAACCAATAAAGCTTCCTGCAGAGATTATCTAAAAATAGTATCTTAATACATTTGCTTTAGGCGGAGGCCAAAATACTCTTTTGTGCAGACATAGACATGGAGTCTAATGCTGGAGATATGGAGTACAGAATGTTGGAATCTTGTTCATTTCATGGTGACTACTTGTAAAGAAGAACTGAAGCCCTTTAAGGGTATAAAGTAGTAAGAAGGATGCTTGACAAGGGGCAGAAAAATCTGAATTTTTGTCTTGTTTCTGTCACATCTATATTTATATCTTTAAATATGTTATAAAATTCTCTTAGTCTCCGTAGATTAAATGAGAAGGTAATTATAGTGTTCTTATTGATGCTAACATTTACAAAATCACTCATACAATGATGACAAATGTGTTGCCATTCATTTCTATTATAATAATTTTAATGACCCTTTGTTGTTTTTGTGATATTTATATATGACATATATTTGGTAGTGCATCATTCAGTATGTAGATGCGTAATAGGTGTAAGCTTGAGTTATTCGGTTACTGTGGAAGCTGGTTATATGGGATGATATTAGTAAAAAGTAAATTTTGCATAATCATAATATTTGAAACCTCATTGATGATCAGGGTAAGTGATATAATCCTAGGATTGGAGTTAATAAGAATCACCCCCTCCAACATGCATACACATGTACACACACACACACACACACACACACACACACGCACGCACACACACACACACACCATACTCACCTCTCCATAGTACCAAAATGACAAAGAAAGAAGAATCACAGTGACAGAAATGACAGGGCGGCATATGGAACAGAAAAACACATTATAATCTGGAAGACATGTAGTGGTTTGCCCACAGGGAAGACTTGTATTTTTGGCAGCATTAAAACTTAGTCCAAATAAGAATGCCAGGGTCACTGTGAAAAAATGTCCTGGACACTTTTGTAACTGTCAGGGATTTGGGGCATATAATAGAGGCATGATTTAGAAAATTGGTAGATATCTCTGTCCCTTGATACCTTACAAACTTATTCTGTGTTCTTACTATCTCTTACATTCCCCCCTATTTCCTTTTACCCAGTTCCAAAGGCTGGTGGCATTTATAAGCAATATTTAAGTAGTTTGGGAGGTTTCTCAGGGGGAAGAATACTATTTACATTTTTATTGATAGACATATACAGCTAAATAATTTCCACAAACTCAATGCTCTCTGTAAGCAGAACCCTCACCCACAAAGAGGGTTACCTGCATTCCACAAGCCATTTTCATGTCTACTCCCATTCAATGTCTCCTTTTAAGGATAACCATCATTATGACTTCTAACACCAAAGGTCAATTTTGTCTGTTTGGAACTTTTTAGGAATGGAGCCACACATTACATATTCTGTTTTATCTCTCTTAATATGTACTTATGAGATTCAGCCATGTTGGTGCTCCTAGCTGTGCTTTGTTCATTTTCCTGACATATTCTATGTATGGTATACCACAGTTTGTAAGATATACCACAATTTGTTTATCCATCCTATTCCTTATTTTTTTTAAGTTTTAAAGAACACAAAGTACTGATAGAAAGAAAACAGCATCAGAAACAATACAAGATTTCATTAAACAAAGTAGGAGTTCAACAATGGTTGTTATGTTACCTGATGCTATCTTCAAAGTAGTTGGTCAGATTATCAGATATAATTGTGTAAGATTAGTTTAAAGAAAAGAAAACAATAGCAAAGAAGTTATAAGAAATTAAAGAGAGGAAAAACAAATCAGAGTGAAAAAAAGTTTTCAGCTTTAACTGCTTCTTTCAAGACCAGCAGAAATGGACAATACAACTATCCAAACTATTCTGCATATATACCTAAATATGTCTTTTCCCCCTTCTTTTATTTTTCCTTTTGCTCATCCCAGTTTTTTCTTCCTACTGCACAATTTCTTTCCCTTTCAAAGTATCTGTTGTACCTTTTAGATTTGCATTACTCTTTCAGGTTCTCATACTACCGAGATAATATGATATTTGCACATGCTATCCATCATTTTTTTAAAAAAAGATTTATGTATTTATTTGGTATGGGGTCTCACTACTCAGCTTTGACTCTGTAGTGATCCTCTTGTCTCAATCTCCCCAGTACTGGGATTACAGGCATGAGCCGCCACACCCAGTTTCAGTGGCCAGCAAGGCGCAGGGCCAGCATGGCATGCAGTAATGGGGACTGAACCCAGGTCCATGCACTACCCAGCCAGGCACTTAGACTGCTGAGCTATCTCTCCAGTCCTATCCATCCTATTTTTGATGGACGTGGTATATCCATTACGAAGTGTGTTGCTGTAAATGTTCTGTTATTTAATTTTTGGCAAAGAAATGTGTTTATATACTTGAGAATGAAGCTTCTGGGCCATAAGAGATTTATACCATGTTCAGCTTCAGCAGACGCTGTAAGAGCATTGTTTTTCAAGAAAGTTTTGTGGGCCAAGCACTTGCTATGTGCTCACAGTGATCTCATTATTGAATTTATGGTGCTGAAGACATTGCACTTTGGAAGGATCAAATAAATGATCCAAGGCCCTTCCTTGTTTGGGTTGGAGCACGGATTAGAATCTAATCTGCCTTGACTCTAAGGCCTGGATTTTTTTTTTGTTTTACTTTATTCTCTCCTAACAGCTTCTGAGTTCTGATTCAGAACTCTGCAGAGTTAATTCCTTATGATTTAAGAGACAATGTGAGTGACCTTTCAAGCACTGCTATTGATTTTATTCATTTTATTTCTTGCTATAAAAACTTTTGAAATGTGCATTGTCTAGAAATTCTAACATAGGGAAAGAATGCCAAAAGGTATAGATCTATGTTCTTTCTGTTGCCTGATGAATGTGCCTGCCCTCCAAAGATCTGGGCTCTCCTTTCATGGTATTGAATGGTAGCTGACACTCTATCTACCTTGTTTGCAGAGGGATATATAACAAATTCTTACCATTGGAATGTGAGTGAAATAATAGTTACTATCCCTAGGTATAACTAAATGAGATCAGCTGTTTCATTTTTCTGTATTGTTTCCTGTACATTAGACAGATGTAGAGGATTTAGCAGTATTTGATTCTATGGTGATGGCACAGCATTGAGGGACACTGAATCCCAAATCAGTGCTTGGAAGAAAGGAGAGTTGTCTGCCAGTTATGTTCTTCAAGGAAATGACAAAATTATGTTGTGTTAAGCATCAGATTCTGGGGCTTATTTATTGCAACAATAACTATAATAATTTAAGTACCAGGGAGAGGCCCATACTTATCCTGCCATCCTCTTTTCCTCCATCATTTGCATTCTGGCACTACCTGGATGGCACAAACGTTGCCCACTTGCCTCTTTTTACTGTAAAGGATCATAGGAATTAAGTGTTCTGCTTCATGGGCCCTTAGTCTGGTCATCCTTCTGAATCATCTTCAGCTCCATTATTTATTGCATGATCTATGAAATTGTATTATAATTTTATGTAATTCAGCCTTTGAACCTCTTTTTCTTTGTGACAGAAGTCATTAAAGAATAAGAGAGGCTCTTTTTATAGCTAGCATGGAAAGCTTATTGGAAACCCCTTTTTAAAAAGTATACATAGCCCCTTTGGCACTTTCACACTTCATTCTTCATATAAGCATTGTGATAGGGCAGCCTACTATCATTATTTCCATTGTGTAGTGGAAGAAAATGAAATTCAGAGAGGAAAAGTCATCGCAGCATAGAATTCAGAGTTGTGGCTCCCTGCCACTGTCATTCTGGCTCCTGTATGAGACACCTGTAGCTATGCCAGAAATCATGAAATTCTCAAAGACTACCAACCTAAGTTTGAAAAGTTGTTACATTTGTGATTCTTTAATTTGGGTGTGATGAATCTACAATTTAAGAAAATCAGCCATGTCATAAGAATTTCCTTAAAGTTGGCTTTTTATGTTAAGTTTTCATATCAGTACCTAAAGTTTTAGCTTATCATAGGGCTGTGATGTATAGCTCTAAAGAATGAACACTACAGAGCAATGTCTGGCAGTCCATATGGTCATATAGTAGAGAATCCAAGTACTACATAATACAGGTAAGGGTTTCAGCACATGCTAAAAACAGGTATAAGCTGTATGCATACAAGGATAAGCACATTTCCTTTGTGCTTCTATTTACAAAGTATTTTGCTATTTAGCTTTCTATTACTGTAACAAATAGCCTATATAAATGAATGTAAAAGAAGAAAAGAACTGGGTATGGTGGTGCAAACCTGTAGTTACAGCACTCTGTGAGGCTGAGGCAGGAAGACCACAATTTCAAGTCCCAACTTAATAAGGCCCTGTCTCAAAATAAATAGGGCTGAAAATATAGCTTGGTGCAAAGGCCCTGGGTTAAATCCCCAGAACCACTGAGGAAAGATTTATTTGGGCTCAGGGTTTTAGATGTTTCAGTCTGTGGCCAACTATCCTTATCTCTTTGTTAGCATCAGGGTGTGAATGTGTGTGTGGGGTAGAGACCTGTTCAGCTGAAGGATGAGTAAGAAAAAGCCTGAGAAAGAGATTGGAGCCAGGCTAGGTGGCACACACACTACAATCCCAGGACTCTGGAGACTAACACAGGACAATGGTAAATTCAAGTTCAACCTAGGCAACTTAGTGGGACCCTGTCTCAAAATAAAAAGGGCTGGGAATTGGGCCCTTAATTCTATCCCCAGTACATTTTCCTATGAGGGCATACTTCCAATGAATGAAAACTTCCCAGTAGGCCTTAACTCTTAAATATTCTACTACCTCTTAGGAGCACCAAATTGGAGACCAAGGCTTCAACACGTGAGGTTTATGATGTGAAAGAAATGTCTTTGCTTTCATGAACCTTATTAAATTTTTCTCTTATGCATTTTCAGTAGAACCAAAAAACACTTGTTTCTTGTGCTTTAATTCCTGAACCATTGTCTCTGCTCAAATAAACACTTTAAAAATTTAATGTGACCAAATTTATCTCTTATAAGGAGGTGTAAGTAGAATTTAAAAGTCATTTCCTCAGTAGACCTAGAGAGAAAAGGTATAAAATCATCTTTAATTCATTTTTAGTATTGAGGACTAGGGTTCTCCTGCCCTTTCAGTCACCCTACAGAATAAATGGAGGTAGGACACAATACCTCTGGGTGGATTTGCAACCTAGTATTGCCTTTCCACTTCATTAAAAGCTGTTAAATCAGTTCCTAATGCTATTAAGAAAATTGCTTGATAGCACATTTTTAATGTCACCTTGAGACATAACATTTGCAACCCATTAGAAGATCCTTTTGCCTGTCTTGATATGTGCTGTTTAGATGCTTTGCCATATACAGACTGACCTGTGAGCCCATTTCAATGATACCAGAAACAAACAAACAACAAATAATAAAGCTAGATTCAACTTAGGAAACTTAGAGTTTCCTAAGATCAATACCATAATTATATTTTAGACCCTTCAGGTATTAATCTTCTACTTTCAGAAAAGCAATTCCATTTTGCTGGCATGGTCTCTTAGAAATAATCCTGCTTCTCCATGGCTCTTTTTTATTTTTTGTCCTAAGGGAGAAGGAAGGCAAGCCTTTTCTTTTTCACTTTCTTTGCTCCTACAGCCCTTTTGTCTTTTAAACTGAATGTTTATTGATGCTTTAAAAAGGTTATACACAAAGGGCTAAGGTGAAATTATTTTAGAATGTTAACAGCAAAAATAAACAGTGGTGTTAGTGGGTTTTGGCACTCTTTGCTTTCATTAATTTATTTAATGAATATTGTGTTTATTTTGCAAAAATAATGTTAATTATCTTTTCTTAATATTGTTATGGGCTAGCTACTGTTGTAAACACTTGACCCGAATTAATAAATTTAAATTTTATTAGAAATATGTGAAATAGATATTTTATACTGTAATGAATAGAGCTTTGAGAAAGCTCACAAAGGCTCACAACTCATAAAAGCAGAAGATTTTATCCCAGTTAGTCTTATTCTAGTGCCTGAATGCTGAACCATGAAGTTGTATCTGGCTGATATATTGGCATGCCAGAAAGACTACAAACAATTAGACATAATTGATACATATACTTGATTGAATACAGTCCCCCCCCAAAATTTATGTCCACCTAGAGCCTCAGAAAAATACCTTATTTGGAAATATGATCTTTGCAGATATTAGTAGTCAATTTAAGATGAGGTCATGTAATACATCAGTATTTGATCTCTACAGAGTCCTTAAGAGAACAGGGAGATTTGGGGACTCACAGGCCTAGGAAAAGATAACCCTGTGTGGACAAAGGCAGAAGGTAGAGTGATGGAACTACAGGCCAAGGAACACAAAGGACTACCAGTAACCACCAGAAGATAGGATAGTGCAAGAAGCGAGTCTTCCTTAGAGCCAAAAGAGGAAACATAACCCAGCTGCCACCTTGATTTCATAATTCTAGTTTGTGGTAATTTGTAAAACAGCCCTAGGAAACTAATATATTAGAAATCTCATAGCATGGTAAAAGAGATAGATAAGGAAATAAGTCATTAAAAAGTAGTATGATGAGATCTATGAAAATGAAATATTCAAAATATTACCTAGAAGTCTTCAAGAGGAGTGTAACTGATGGAGAAAGGAGGATAATATCATCTATCCCACCATAATTTCTTTTATTGAAGAAGCAATACAATATTGTGGCTAAGAATATAGATTCTGCAGAAAGAATGCCTGGGGTTTAATTTTGACTGTGACATTTGTGAGCTGTGTACCCTTGGCAAATTACTTAACCCCTTGTACTCTAGTTTAGTTATTCATGCAGTTGCTTCCATGTACTTTCAACTTTCGTGGTTTTCTGTAATTCTGATAGAAGCCCTGGAAAAATTGGGTAATGGCACAAATATCATCATTTTATAGAAATTGCCATTAGTCGCACAGTTAGTAACTACTGGAAAGGTCTGCCTCAGTGACAGTGAACCAATCTTTTAACTGTGTTACACTTTGGCTTCCTTATCCATAAAATGATGACAATAATTATTTTGATGATGGTGAGGCTGTTGATGGTGATATTGATGGTGTTAAGTACAGAAGAATTACTCCATGCCTCACCTGCTAATGGGAAGTCATTATTCTCCATTTCTTAGCAGAATCAACTGAGTTTTCAAGAGAAATTGGCTGAAGCCCAGGGCTGTTATCCTGGTGCTCGCAGGATGATTTGATATAATTTTTGTGAAAGCAATCCATGAACTGTACTCATGCTACATTAATATTAGTTATATATAGCAGAAGTGCTTCTGATACCTTCCACAATTGGCTCTGGTCTTATCAGTTTAAGCCTTTTTAATGTTTAAGCCAGGAAAAGTGAAAATGAAACAATAAAAACCTGGTTAGCAAAGTTTGCTCAGATTGTCTCTAGGCATAGTATTTTCACTCTCAACCAGCCTGTTTGATATTTAGATGATGGTTTAAAATTACAATAGTTAGGGCCAGGAGATAGCTCAGTAGAATAAGCTCCTGCCTGGCAAGCATAAGGTCCTGAGTTCCATCCCTGGTAACACACACACACACACACACACACACACACACACACACAAATAATAATAATTACAGCAGTTACAATAGAGCACACAGAGGACTCCATTTAAAGGCAATAAGCTCTGAATGGCATCACTAGTAAAATAAAATATTAATTCAAGGCTGGTGGGAAGTCAGAACTAATCAATACCAACTAAATGGCAGGTAGTAATCAATTTAATAGTAAAATGCAATTGTACGAGATAGGTATTATTATGGTGCATACTATCTTTAGTCCTGAGGCACTAAAGTTTTGACCAAGGAAGCACTGCAAATAAGAGACAGGAAGAATTTGAATTTAGATGTAGTTCAACACATTTTGCCTTTAACACCATTTCACCTGCCTTCCAGAAAATGGGGAAATAACCATGTAGAAGGACATAATTTAAAGGAAATAAAGTCTTTTCAAAACTTCCACTACTTGAAATATTTTGGGGAATAGAATTGAGACTATTTGGGTTCTTGAGTCCAAATGTACATTAACATTCTATGTGATATAGGACATGCCACTTTAACTTTCTAGGTCCCGTAAAGTCTGATGTTGACAATCAGGTAATAGTTAAGTATCATATTTGAATTGAAATTGTCTGTTAAAATTATCTTAATCTTGGAACTATATAAAAAGGCCTGTATGTCCTCTTTCAGTGTAATATAGGGCTTCACACTGTTTTGGCTAGGCTCTTTTGTTCCTCTATAAAAGCAGAGATAACCCTGAAAAATTTTGTCCAGTAGAAGTACAAATAATTTCAAAGATAAGATAATGCTAAAGGTTACTCTTTATAGCCCTAGCAGGCATCAGCTAGATTTTTATCTAACCTAGGCCACCTACTCTAACATTGCTTATGAATGGCTAGTTTCTCAAGTGCTCTTTGGACTGATTTTAACATTATTTTCATCAATTGTAAGCTATTTTATTTTGACATTTGTTAATTTTCTATTTGTCAGAGAATTATGATCTTATCCTTTTGAAATATTTGAAAGCATTTAGATAAAAATGTCAAGTCTATGCCTTTTCTGAAATATCTGCTTTCTGTGGGTAAACAAATAGGTGAGACTTATTCCTGGTGTTTTGGAATCCTCATACTAGAAAGTCAAAGGAATAATAGGTGTCTGCTATTTTAGCTTAAGGAATTGTCCTGATGATTAATTGGAACTAAGTTGCTGCTAGATAATGATGATGAGGAATACATGGAGAATGCAAGAAATCTTCAGTGGCACCTTTCAGCACTCCCACGTCTTAGAATGTCCATGTCTTCTGGTAAAACTCCTTCTTAAGTGACAACAATTTAGCACAGACATGTCTACTTATATCTCAGACCCTTGATGATAGGTAGAATTAGGGATTTTCTGAACATATCTTTGAAAATATTACTCTAGTGTCATTCATTTATTGTTATAGACTCAAATCTACTTAAGTTTTGACAGCAATTTTTGTCCAATTGGATAATATTAATTTCCTCAGGTCTTTCTGACCCTTCTATGAGAACACTCCATTAGCTTCCTAATAAAAATTAATTATTCATTTATTAACTAAATAAGTACTATATTGATTAAAAATCTACTACATGCCATGCATAAATCTAAATCCTGCAAATACAAACATAAACCACTTTTTTACCTGGAGAGAGAGAGAGAGAGAGAGAGAGAGAGAGAGAGAGAGAGAGACAGACAGACAGACACAGACAGACAGACAGACAGACACAGACAGACATAGAAATGCCAACTGCTAGAAAGTGAAAAATCTTATGGAAAATATAAACAGAAATTGGAAATAGAACGTAATGGCTGGGGATTGTTAGTTCATTCAAAGTGTCCAGAGAAGGCTTCTCTGATAAGAAAGCATTTGGAATAGAGGTTTGAATTAAATGAGTGACTAAACCTTGTTCGCATCTCGTACAAGGATTAACAGAGTACTGATTTGCAGCCTGCTTTTGTTTTGCTTACAAAAGCTTATAAAGCTTTATTTGATCCTGGATTCAGCTGTTTATATATTGTCTATGACTATGTTTTTTGCTACAATAGTGTGGTGGAATAGTTGTAGCAAAGACTCTATAGCCTAATAAACTTGCATAATTTACTATCTAGCCATTTACAGGAAAAGGTGGCCAACCTCTACTATAGGGACATAGAGAGTGCCATGAGGAGCACAAGGGCCCCATGGAAGACGTATGCTTAGCATGTTTAAGCCTTCTAAGGTAGCCCTAAGATAGGAAAAGAAAGGACAAAAAGGCACAGTAGGTGAGCAGCACAGATTCTCTGGCCACAGTAAGGTATCTCACTTATTCTCTGAGTAAGATGGGTCACCATTGCACTTTAAAGCAGAGTGGCCCGATCTGAATTTATCTTACAAGATAATATTGTGTCTGCTGTCATCTCTTTATTCTCTGCTTCTCACCTCCCTTCCCCAAACATTTCTCCTGAAGAAGCAGGCATAGTTTAAGAAATGATTATCCACTGAATTTGATAAGCTCCTAGTTATTTATGATCTTTGCTGACTAAGTTCCTTCTTGCCCCTGTTTCCATCATTTTTGAGGAACAGGAGACCCATGTGATGCGTCAGTCATGAACTGATCAAGCTGTCCATTCCATGAGTATCCTGGACCTAACTATAAGAAGGCCAGTGCCATGCAGACTTCATGAAGAATATCCCAGGCCTTTCCCCTCTCCTCTTTGATTATAGTCACCTTTTTCTGGATCTTTTGTGCTAGACTCATAATGTATTTCCTAAATGTTGGCTCATAATCAAGAAATGACTCATACACATTACCCTCAAGTTGCGGGATATATTTTACTTATTATTTTTAAAGTGCATTTGCACCAGGGTAGGAAGTTTGCGTCCTGGCTCATGTTGGAACATGTGAGACAAAGTGAAGGTCATTTTCACTCCTTCAAAATTGAAATAAACACTTGTGAAATTGAACTTTATGTCGTTTTTTCAATCCCATTATCTTTTGCACAACACAGTCACACAAGATATTGAATCTCTTTGAAATTGTTAATATTATATTCAACATTTTGAGCTATTTCTTTTAGACATGTCAAATATAAATATTCTACTGTGTGATATCTTCCCTAATTTGTTTTGAAATGAGGTGAGTCAGTGTTTCCCTGACTTTTTGCTTTCCAGGCTTTTCTGTTCACCTACACAGTGTAGACATTGTGAAAGTACATAGTCTAAGAGGTTTAGAAACAAATTTTGCTGAATATTTAACTTCTAATATGGTAGATGAGTTTAAAAAGGCATTTAATTCCTAAGGCTTCTGCCTATTTATTGACCAATAAATGGTTTAAAATGGACTTTTTTGCTGGTGAGATGGCTCAGTGGTCTAAAGCACCTACTTAGAATAAGCTTAGCAAAGCAAAGGGACCGCGGTTCAATCCCCCAGCACCACATGCCAGCCAGCCCCGCCCCCTGGTGGGCTGAGCTGGCCACACACACACACACGCACACACACATAAATAAAAATTTTTAAAAAAAAATAAAAAAAATAAAATGGACTTTTTTGTGATCTGGCAACTTTAGAATCAAACACTACTGTAGACATTAAACATGTTGATATTCTGAAAACAGTATGAGGTTATCATACAATCTTTAGTCCTCGTATTTTGTGATGTATAAAGAATATATGCTGATTCAAATTATTCCTTTACAAAATGAAACCCAAATTGATGAAAGTAAGAAAAAGTTTAAAACTGAGGTCGAAATATTTAAAAGGAATAAATCTGGCAAACATATGATTTAGATTCATCAAACAAATTTGCTTCAGGTTTAGACTAAGAAGTATATAATCCTAAATAAAAAAGAAAATTCTCTGTAGACCTTTATCTTTCTCAAAGCTGTGAGTCGTATGATATGGAATTTCATGCTGTGTTTTTCTTAAAACCCTGTTACTTGATATTAATGGAGTAAGTGAAATGTAAAATGATATTCATTTAATCTTTATTGGAAATTTTGCTTTCAGAATTTGGCAGTTCTGCTCAGTGTCATAGATGAGGAGCTTAATTCTAATACTGGGAGGATTTTTAAAAATCCACAGCTGGTCTGGTTTGTAGTGTCTCTTTAGGGCCAAGGTATTTGAGAATGCCATAGTCTCAAGAAAAGATAATTTTGATGTGTTCTTAAAACCAAATGGTAGAAATTGAAAAACATTTAAAAATAAAGCGCCCAGTAATGTGTTGTCTGAAAAATGGTGGCAGTATGTGATTACCTTGTATGATTTCTGTACTGGAGTAAACTTATGTAAATTAATTTGTTAATAGGCCCAGCATAGGCTCCTTCACCAGTGTTTTCCTAGTGGTAGTAATAATACTCATTGGGCACTTAGCTTCGGTGGATGTTGTGGAGGACCTATCAAACATAAAAATAAATAAGATCTGAAGGTATAATAGATGTTGTGAAAGAGAAAGAAACTGCTCAAAAAGAAAGAACAGCTGGGATGGGGAAATGACAAAAGATAGAAGGGAAAAAATTATACATATGTATACACACACTCAAGATAGCTAAGATAAGGGGAAGGGAGATAGTTCAGTAGAATAAGTGCCTGGCTGGCAAGCACAAGGTTCAGAGTTCAATCCCCAGTATTACAAAAAAAAAAGCTAAGATAATTTTACTATTAATCTCTATTAGTTCATTGAAAGAAATAGTGCTTATGTTGTTTGATCAGTTTTGCATGCCTATATCTGAAAATATGAGCAACTACTTTGAAGATAACAGTTTGTAATATAATAGCCATTTCCTATTATCTTCTTTTAAAATTCTGTGTCATTTGTTTTTTCTCTTCAAAATATATTTTAAAAAACTAATGAAAACAAGTAGTAAGTTCTCCTTTTCAAGCCATGATTTTACTCTTGAATCATTTTTCTTCAAATTTCCTATTGTGAAATAAAATTGTTATAAATAACACATCTAATAATATTTCAGAGGAATTGTCTCTTTCTCTAGCATATGTCAGGTGCAGATATCTTCCATGAGATTTTATCTATCTATCTATCTATCTATCTATCTATCTATCTATCTATCTATATTTAGGGAAGGGTCTACAGGGTGTTCAGGGTCTCACTACTAGATCAGACTCATAGTGATCCACCTGTTCACTGCCTCCCAAGAGCTGGGATTACAGGTGTGCGCCACTACACTCAGTCTCAATTGCTGTCTCAGCCTGCCCCAAGGGCCTGAGGATTGAACCCCCACCCCCTGTGCCTGCTTGCAGGCTCTTTAATCCCCTGAGCTCTTTGGCCAGCCCTAGATTTTATCTTATTTGTATAACCCAAATTGAGACATTTACGAGGTCTTTTCACTGAAGATAGACTTGAGCAGTTAGTAGATGGATTTTTTTTTCTATCTTCTTCTGGAGAGACTGAGCCGCCTTCACAATTATATAATGCAAATATTGATTAAATATGACCATTTGCCTTAGGATTTTCTCCCCAAAGTGCTTTTCCACTCTGCCATATGCAGTATCAGGGTTCTTTCTAGGACACATCCAGAGATAGACCCACTTTGGGGAGGCATTTTACCCTCAATTTTACTGTTTTGCAGTGTGAATAAAGAACTGAGACAGGAATAAAAGAATTGGGCCAGGAGTGAACAAGAAGACAGAAACAGTGTTTTCGGAATGAGGCAAAAAGCATGCCATTAAACTTGCCAAGGCTAGACCTTCTAAAGGGTCTTGTTCGGATGATAACCAGCACTACTCAGGATAATTGCTGTATTATTATCTATTAGTTATTGAGAATTGGTTGCATGTTGAATATGATGCTGATAGCTTTGCTTTCATTTCTTTCAGCTAGTACTTTTAAAACTATAAAACAAGACCTGTATAGAGAAGTCTGGTACCTTATCCAAGATCATATTGTTGAAAAGTGGCAGAGCTAATCTCTTTCTTGCAAAATTCCTACTTCTAAACATGCTGTAATTTTCTTCTCCATGAAAATTACTTACATTACTTCACTATTTTTGTAGGGTTAGTAGGTCATAACCATTGACTTATGAATCCACACCCTCCTGAGAATATTATGTTGTATATTTTTAGCTAAGGAAAATCTACAAGGGTTAAGATAAATCACCTCTGTTTCACTGGGGTTTTCAGTACATTTTTTCATCTTGCAGCTCCACTGTCAGCAAAATTACAGTGGGTTTGTGGACCAGTTGATCTTGTAAACTTCTTTTCACCTTAAAATTTTACTTTTCCTCAGTGCTGTTATAACCTGTGTTTCATATAAAGCACTCAGTTTTAGATTCTGATCACAATGACTACTATTGCTACTACTGTTATGTTTCTATAATGAAAATAACATAGCTTTTCTTTTCTCTTTTTGTGGTACTGGTGATTGAACTCAGGACCCTGGGCCTGCCAGGCTAGCACTTATTCTACTGAGCTATCTCCCCAGGCCCTATTTTTCTTCATGTAATTGCTACAGCCATCAACAAAGAAGCTGAATAGTTGTCTCAAGGAAATTTGTGAGGAAGACAAGATCCTAAAATGCAAATTATCATTGTCATCTAAAAGATTTACATTTAAGCACAAAAATGGAGAATCTAAGGAAGTATGTGGGGCCAGGGATATATCTTAGTGGCAAGCACAAAGTCCTGAGTTCAATCCCCAGTATAAAATAAATAAATAAAAATTTAAAAAAAAGTTTGTGGCACACTTAGCTTTATTGAAATTGAACAAATGTTTTTTTAAATAACCCGTTTACAGCACATGTAAAATTTAATTATTTCCTTATGTTTTTACAGATATCATTTTATCTGAGTAAGCAAAAATACGTCTTTTATTCATACGTAAAACATGTAGCCAGAATTTAAACCACGTAGCTCTGGTACCAAAAAGGCAACAGGATATGAAAATCACAGTACAATTTTAAAATTCCTTAAGTTAATCAAGGATATTTAAAATGATATTCACTTAGATTGACAGTAGAAATCATGTCAAACATTAGGACTAGAAGTTACATCTACAATGAGAGCAGAAATGGGAAGTTCAAGCTAATCTGAGCTACACCATTCAGGACACACCATCTCCAGAAATGCCACTGCCCAATGGCTGCAATTGTTAAGTCACACTTGGGCACTTCAAGTCACACATAAACATAGCAAAAATTTATATTTATATTTATATGTATATATATATATATAGAGAGAGAGAGAGTGAAAGAGAGACAGAGTGCACTGATTCAGATCTAAAATAAAATGAGCATCTATTTTACGAGGATATATTATCAAATAATTACACAATACACAATTTAAACCCCAAAATTACATCTAGGAAAGAAAAATAATATTAAAATGCACACCTACATAGACAGTAAAGTACAAATCTGTTCTGTGTCATTGTTGTTTTTTGTCATTTTTTGGATAAGTAGAAATACTTTACGACCCACGAAAGGATTCCTTGGGTGAAACACTAATTACGGACATTGTAAGGAACATAGCTTAGGAGGCTTGTTTTAAAAGTGAGGCAGCATTTTCCTGAAAAAGTTTGGTCCTCGACACACTATAGACTAATTACTACGGTCAAATAGTAAGCATTTTCAGGGTGTGAGTGTGTATGTATGTGTGTGTGTGTGTGTGTGTGTGTGTGTGTGTTAAGCTTACTTTTTCAGTACCAGAATTAGTCCAAACCAAACAAAACCAAACCAAAAGATAGTCAGCCCTTGAGAACTTGACCCTGCATGTCATGTCTGATTGATGTGTCATCTTAAGGAGCAATGCTACATACTATAGATGGAGATTATGAATATGTGATTCTGCAACATCTTACTTTTGTGCAAACAGTTTTCTTCATTGCCCACATAACTTTTTCATGTAGGTGCCAGGAAACCCAACCCCATAGTCCTCCCTCCCCCCTCCCTCAGTCTTTTTCTCTGTCAAAGTGATATAAAGACAATTTCACTGTGTATTTACAAGCACAACACTTAGGCGAGAAGGTCCCAGCATATGTTGGGCACATCTATTTCTTGTGGATGTCTTCATGACGAATGATCTTATAGGTGATCCAGTAAAAGATATTGAATATGAGGAAGGCCAGTGGGAAGGCAGCTCGAGATATTGTGTCAATCCTTTTTGCCCGGTCAACAAACTTCTTCTTGATGGCATCGGCATCTTTTGGGGGTTGTGGAAGTGGGTTGGCAGGTGTGGCCTTGACAGCTGTTCCATCTTTCACTTGGAGGCAGTGACCCATCCCGTAACCACTAAAGTTAAAACGACTTTCACGAGTCACATCTTCTTCCTGGGAGAATAAAGAGAGGAAGCAGAAATTGATTGTCAATCAAGTTCAGTATAAGATGCTTAAAATTCTTCAGAACTAAAAGGATAAATTGTGGTTAATTGTTAGTGTAGGAGGCATTTAGAATGGGGAGGTTTTTTTTTTCAAGTTCATCCTAGTTATTCATGGAACAAATATAGTTCATTAACTTCTCAGCATGAGAAAGTGAAGGTAAGAGCAATGACTTTTTGGTCATTTTAATTCAGCACCAAACATAAACACTATACTGTATTTTAGTATTGATTTCCCTGAAATGTAGCTTATTAATCTGTGGATTTGAATAGATTGTCTTACAGCTAATTCTTCAAATTGCAGTACTACATTGCTTATCAGTGAAGAGAATTATTCACTTATTTGTTCATTCTTTCATTCATTAAAACATCTTACTGAGCCTTTCCTACAAACCTGGCTCTGAATTAGAAAAAATCTTTTAGTATCATAGCCCATCTACAGCTCAGCTTCTCCATTAGCTTTCACTTTAAAATTAATGTTACATCTAAGATGAACCTTTCACATGCTCTAGCTCATTTCGGTTATATAGCTGAGATTAAATATTCATTATTTGGTGTGAATATTTCTACCATGGCTCATTTTTCCGGCTTTGATTTTTAACACTGAAATTTTGGCTAGTGAATCATTTCTACCACATTTAAACGTACATCATTTCAGCTGATTTCAGCAATATTTTGTTTTCTTTTTTTTCTTCATTAGTTAAATTAAAAAAATCAAAAATGTATTTTTTTCTTAGTGTAAAGGGCAAATAGCCTTAAAGACAAATATACAGGACCTGGGTGTATGGTTGAGTGAAAAGAGGGAACCAAATGTTGGGCTTGAAAAGCTGAAATTGAAATGAATGTAGCCCTAAAGAGCCATTGATTGGATCATCTTTTGTAATTAGATTACTGCCTTTCACAATACAGTGCAACCCCTGCTATATTCTTTATCTTGTGAGATAATAATAATGGTTATATGATAGTTAGAGGCCACTACTGGGCCCTAACTCAAGACCTGTTTACCCATTGAATGTATAATATGTATGCTTCCCTACCCTATCACTCTTCCAAACAATCCTATCAAGCTGAATAACCAGATAGATTACTACAGCAAGCATGGCTTTGGAATAGTGTCTCCAAGAATAAACTTAATGAGGAAGTAAAACTACTGGGGATCATTGTAGAGGTACAGAGAACAAATAAGCTTGTGGGCTTTTAATCTGTTACTAATTAAAAACATGATTTGTTTTCTCTCTGAGGTAGAGGAAGCAGAGACTTACCACAACTTTTGCTAAAACAAAAACAAAAGCAAAACAAACCTTCACTTGGGTCTATAGATGTGCACTGAGTGAGTAAAGACTGAGTAAAAGTTTACATCTCTGTCTTCATTTTGTATCTGTCCCCTTTATTACCTTAAAATTTTAGATCATACCCCTACTGAGCTCTGCAAATAGGCAGGTTAATCACTAAATGAATGCCTGTCTAAAAAGTGTTAATACAAAATTTGTTAGTCCTAAATTTATCTAACCTACCTCACCCCACTTAGCAACTAGGACATCAAGATAAAAAAAAAAAAAAAAAAAAACAAAAAAACAAAAAAAACATGCATAGACATTCAGCTACCAGAGCTTATGACATTTTGCTCCAGGCCTTCTAGAATAGGTACCTATAAATCTCAAGTCATTGCATTAAACCTATGGTCATCTTGGATTCTAGTAATCCCTCCATAAGCCTGAGATTAACGCCTTCCTCCAAGCAGGAGGAGTTGTGCCTGGACACTGATTTACCCCTCAAGCCCTAAGGATTTCTCAGAGTGGTGACATAAGAACTGAGCAAATGATGAACTAGACCCTAGTCCAACACAGCATCCTATTAAAATCGTCTCTTTTTGTTTTCTTGCTTTTCCTAGTCTGTCTTTGTTTATTTATGTATGTATGTATGTATGTATGTATGTATGTATTTATTTATTTATTTATTTATTTTGCGGCACTGGGGATTGAACTGAGGACCTTGCGCTTGCCAGGCAAGTGCTTATTGTGCTGACCTATTTCCCTAGCCCACTTTTCCTAGTCTTTAAAATATTTAAAAGGAAAAAATTTAGAAATGATACCAAATTTCACTAAACAAAAGGAAAGAAATTCAACAATTGTGTTACACTGCATATTGTTGTCTTACCACACATAAGCATGCAAAATTGGTCAAAAAATTAAGAAGAAAAAATAAGTATTAATTGTTCCTTTTGATTTATCAACAGCCAAGATTGATTTTCTTTGACAGAACCGTGCTCCCTTCAGATTCTCAAGCCAGTCTTCTCCATCTTTATCTTATTTTACAACTAAAGCTTTTGTATATAAATCTGTGCTGTCACCTTTGTTTAATTTCCATTATCATTGAAGCAAGGACCCGGGCCACCTGCTGAGAGTTACGTTTCCCAAAACACAAGAAAACTTTGTATGACATATATTTCATCAATGTTAACTGCATGTTGGTAATGCCTTCAACCATATGCAAAAGCCATACTAAATAAACTTTTAATATATCAATCGGAGTTTAACTATAACCCAAAAAGTGTAGAAAGAACAAACTGTACCTTGAGTATTGAAATGAGTTTTGTAAGGTAAACAGAATGTCCTAAGATAGGTAAGGAAGAAGAGGTATTTTAGTTAATTAAACTTACTGAGTATAAACTCAGGAGTGAGAGATCACATGGTTTAAAAAAAGGTTCAAAAATTTCTGAATGGTTTGGTTAGATTGTAGTATATGTGCTCAGATGGGTGACTGCATAACCTGCAAGGGGGACAGATTGGCTTCCATGTCACTCATTTAGCTAGATTACTAATCAGGTGTCACTTCCTTCTGTGGGAAGTACATGTAGCCTGCAAATAAAGAAGAAAGTTCAAGAGTCTTCAGGGCCAGCCCTTGGTTTATCAACATTGTCACTGTCATACAGTATCTCTGATGAGGATAATATTCCATTACAATGTGGCAATAACTTGTAATTTGAGATGGTAGACTAACATGTGTGAATAACTTCTAAACACTCTGTCATGTAGATTTTGGTCTCTGTGAAAATCAGGCTAGAAAGTTGCTCACTTATTTGATACACTAGTAATTCTTATTAATGAATGCATCCAGTGTAAAAAATAGAAACATTTGTTATATCCTTTAATCAGACTGTTTATAGTCACAAAATTCAAGCCAAAGCCCCTGTGAAAAATAGCCGTGAGACAACCACATTATAAAACTGTGTCTGCAATACTTTTATTTATGTGGAATTGTCCTATACAAGTTGGTTCAAGGCAGTCTGTCTTATTTGTTTTCTTTTTTCTTTTTTTTTTTTTTTTTTTTTTTGCCAAACCGGGGATTGAACTCAGGCCCTTGTGCTTGCCAGGGAAGCCCTTATCCCACTAAACCATCTCCCCAGCCCCTCATTTCTTAATAAAAAGTAATAAATGACTTTTCATTCAGCAATTAATTGTTGAGTGTTTTCTCTAAGAGGAACAAATTTTAGGAGACAGTGAATGAAGTTGGGCAAAAGGGCTTTACCTGCATGGAATTTTCAGAATTCAGTAAAGAAGCTAACCTAAAGGCTAAAATTTTATGAGGAAGTTGGCAAAAAATAATTTACATGCCTGCAGCTATGTAAAATCAATTATGAAGACTTAAATTGGACTTAGATTTAAAATATTGTCTCCTTTCTTTTCCTTGAAATATAAATGATATATTATATGAATGTAAACATTTCAAGTAAAGGAAGTTTAAAAAATGTGCAATTAACAGGTATATTAATCATTATAATATCTTCATAACCATTGAATACCTATTTAGTAATTTGCAAGAAAAACATACTGCTTGTTAGGAGGATGACACTGGATTTGAACTGGGTATAGACGGTCTTGATCTTTCTAACCAACTACTATAGATTGGTAATTGGGTCCCAACCACTGTATAAGTAAAATACAAATGGTGTCGGTTTGTTTGGCAAAGACAGATCTAGACTGGCTGATAAGCTGTATTCACCTTAGGCAAGCTACTTTCAGGGACTTCATACTAAAAATGTCAAGGGTGTCTTACTGTTGTGGGTTTCAGCTTTGCTTGCTGGAGAAATTTTAAAACTATGTATATGTTGAACCATTCTCCCAGCCCCTATCAGGCTAACCGAATAAAAATCAGGGATGAGAATTAAAGATACATATTTTTAAAATCCAGTGACTCTAATATAAAAAGTTGAAAACTAATGGTCTTGATGATTTCAAACGTCCATCTCTAAAATGCAAACCTATTCTATATCATTAAGTCTAAAATGACTTTTCAAATGGAAATAATCCCTCAAAATACATTTACCGTACTGCTTAAAGTTATTGTACATTTTTTTGCTCTCCTTGGTGTCAAGTGATTCATTCAATAACTTTTAAACATACAGGTTTACATTATTCGCATTCATTCAATGACTTTTAAACATACATTTAAAATTATTCACATGGTTAGGTATGATTTTGATTCGGAAGACATAACTCAAAAATTGCAAATTGGTGTTCTCACATTTAACAGTTTATAGAAACTTACAATTAAATATATAGTTCAAAGTGACAAGGAAAAAATTAAGATTTCTTGAAAGCAAGTGGAAAGTTATTTCCCCAATCTTGCATAATTAAATCTGTTAATCTGAACAACAGATGTGATGATAAAAATAGATAATATAACAACCATTGTTAATTAGATATTCCTATTTATTTGAAAATCTGTAACATATATATTGTTGTATGTTACCCTATTTATCTTTTTTCTATTTGTTTTTGCTTGTTTTTAGTCTTCACAATACAATTAAATTACATTTAAATATGTATGATATAACACACACACATATATATATATATATATATATATATATATATATATATATATATCACTCTCCTTTTGAACCAAGCATCTAAGGGACTAGAAAAGGTAATTAGTTAGTTACCTGTTTTTAGCATATAAAACAAAAGTAACCCTAAATATACACATTCATATTGCTTTCTAGATTGATTCATTCATTTAATTACTGTATCTTTTTCCTATGCACTGTCATTGGACAAATGAAGAGATTAACTCATTCAATTAGCTACCAGAGCTAAATAGAAAGATGCCACATGCACATTGTCATGTAAACTGTGTATATTTAATAAATGTTACTGAATAATGAACAAATCATTTTAAGAGGGCTTCTTCAATAGTGGAAAATACATTTCTTATTCATTTAACAGTATTTCAGGGGCCGGGAAGATGGCTCAGTAGAATAAGTGCTTTCCTGGCAAGAGCAAGGGCCTGAGTTCAATCCCCGGTTCCACCATAAAAAACAGTATTTCAAATTATGCTTCTAAGCACCATTGCAGCTAATTAAATAATTTATGTAAAAATTTCCACTACAAAAGTAAATCTATTGTAAGTGAAAAGTATCCATTTAATTTTTCAATGTGCAGGTATTATGACTGCTAGTTTAAGGATCTGACATGACTCATTCAATGACTTAAACACACAGGTTTAAATTATCCACAATGTCAGGTATGGTTTTGATTCAGAAAACACAACTACAACAAATGTGAAATTTTGATGTGAATGCCTAACTGCTTTTCTAGCAGGTTCAGAATAAAATGTTGTAGTATGATGGTAAGATTCCCATATGAGGGCAAAATGGAGATGAGCTTCAGTCATGAGGAAAGTGAAACTAGAATAAAGAAAAATCGGAAACACAGTGTAGTTGAGCATATTCACAGGAAGAGTCAGACTCTGCTAATAAGGAAAGAATTTTAGGCACATATTTTCCATTTTTCTAATTAGCTAGGAATCCAATTAGGCTATTATTGCTGCTTATCTAGCAACGTCAATAATTGAGCAGTAAACACTTCTAGCTGACCCTGTTTCATTATTCTCTGATTAAATTCAGTAGAAAATGAGTCATTTCACCAGTTTTAGTACATGCCAACTTCTGTATTGCACACTGCAATTCATCTGAGATTTATTATCTACTCTTATTTACTTTATGTATCAGTTGTACTTATAAAATGTAATCACTCTTCTGTTAGCTCTAACTTTTGTCTAGATCTCAAATTGGATTTAAAGATCATCAGAATTGCATTTTGGGGAATTTTTTGTTATAATAAAATGATTTCAACAAAATGAAACAACATGGTACTTAAACAATGAAATGCTTTACTAAAAATCATATCTCTGATTGCTCTGTTATGCCCTATAGAGGAGAAAATAAAGGATCTTTCCATTGCATCTGTTACCCAGATTCTTTGATCAGATTTAGTCTCCCTTTTATTGGAACAGAAAATTGCTCAGTTGGAACTGAAGTTCATAGTTAGCTTCAATCAACGCAAGGAAATAATGGAGTCTCCAGTTTTCCTTACGAAACAGTGTGAAGTGAAACATAGTGAGATTTTGATGAAAAAGTCCTCCAAGTGTGTGATGGCTGAATGATGCTTAATTGTAAACTTGGCTTTTTTATCACCTGGATGCAGAGAACAGGGAAGGTCTTGGGAAATTCTCCTCAGTTTTTGGGTCTCAGTTTCTTCCTCTTTATCTAAGGCCTTATGAGAAGATATGAATAATAAATAGATATAATTTATTGACAATGGCTATGTGCCATGCACTTAAAACTACACTGAAATCTATCACCAAAGCAACCTGGCAAGTTGCCAGATTCCTAGGGAAACCGAACACGGAAGTTACATTTTGGAGTTGTATTGCTAGTATAGTAAATGTTGAATCTGAGATTCAAATCTAGGTCTGTCTGATCCCAAAATTATCTGATTCCAAAATCACTAAAAATGTTTGATCTACATGAAATTCTGCCCCTATCAAATCTATGGTGGCTTCCATGCAAGATTATGTATTAAGATTTTTGCTGGCCAGATAGCTCAGAGGACTAAAGTACCTGCCAAGGCAGAGTGCAGCAGCTGGGGTTCAATCCTCAGCCTGCTGTGCCAGCCACGTCGCTGGGGCACACTGAAAAGGCAATTGAGACTGGGTGTTGTGGCGCATGTCTGTAATCCCAGCACTTGGGAGGCTGAAAACAGGAGAATCACTACGAGTCCAATCTGTGTAGTGAGAACATATAGGCCCTATAGACTCTGTCTTAAATACAAAAAAAATTAATAAGCTTTCAAGAATTAGTTGAAATAAAGAAAAACAAATATATCCTGTTACTTAATGACATGTGGTGAAATGAATTAACATGTTAGCCATTTTGAGCAGATCATGAAAAGCAGATTTTCTATAAGAAAATCATATCAATAAATCATCTCTTTTTCAATGGAAGATATTGTTATCATTGACTTTTGAAGAAGAAACTCCTGGGATTCTTTTCTTGAGCACCTGCCCTTTCTGTACACATTTTAAATAAATATTTATTTAGCATCTCTTATTTGTGGTACAGATACAGCAGTGAACAGGAAAACAAAACCTTTTGCTTTTTTGGTGCCTACATTCTAGTGAGGAAAATTACCATGAGCAAATAAATTATATATAGACATACAGCCAAACAGAAATACATACATACACATGCACATTTCTAAACTGTGTTATAGGAATTAAAGCCATGCTGTTATGTTGGGCTGTGGGGGACTCAGGTCAATAATTTCTGACATTGCCAGTTAAACAGAAGACCCAATGCTATTATGGGCTACTGGACTCTTTTAGAATATTTTGCTGAGTTTACACACCTATAATATTCAATAACGGAACTTAGAAAAAATGGGGTATACCGATGAATGTCCATTTTGTATCTGTGTATTCAAAGTGGTTAGGATAGATATATAGTTGCATTCTCTTAATGAATAGAATGATTTGTTCTAATGGTGTTTATAAATAGGATCACAAGTCCACTTCTTGTACAGCAATTAACCACTAAGAAGAATATATGCAGTGTATTATTTGTTGAAACTGTACTTCCGATTTGATTTGAAACTGTCTCATTGCTATCTGTTTATCAATAAAACTTTGAAAAAAAATAAACTGGGTTACTAGATGTCAAACTTAACTCCAGCTTAAACCACTAGCTGGATGATGATGGCATTCAACAAGAAAGAAGACACTAAAAGTAGATCATATTAGGTTGTGGGAAGATAATGAATTTGAGGTATTCCCTTCAGACAGTCAAATGAAAACTTGGAGTATGTGACTGTATGTATAGCCTGAAACTCAGGTGAAAAATCTCACCTGGAGGCATAGACTTAGATGTACATTAAATTATTACTGGCCACCTTTTCCACATAAAACTGTTTATAGGACACATACAAAAACTACTGAAGGCAGCTCATGAAAAAAAATCAACCAATGACCAAACCATCTAAAATTGTAATTTTAAATACTCCTTGAGTCCTTAGATATGGAAATATTTGCAAATAATTGGCAATTCCAAATTAATCCTTGCCAAGATGCTGATGATTACTGATATCCAGCTCAGTAGGCTAAAATGAGTTTTATAGAGCAGCTGTGTTTTGTTTTCAGGTGGGACCCCCATACATGTATTCCAGGGGCCTTCTTAAAATGGCCATGTGGATCACAAGTGGTATGTCCTCATACTACATGTCCTTCTAAAGCCTTCTGCCCATCATAAGTGGGGAGTTTCAGAGGTGGGTGGATTAGGGTGTGTGAATGTGGATAAGGGTGTGATGCTGGGATTAAGTATTCCCCACCCTGGCTATGAATGACAACAATCAATAAATTTATAGCCTGGATGGGAGATAAAAGCACAAAAAAGCATCTGCTTCTACCCAATTTTGTTGTTAGCACTGCTTGCTATTTTACTGTCTCCTGCCCACTTCCCTTGTGATGCCCCTCTGCACTGCCAGCCTGCCTTGGAGTCAGCCGATTATGGACTGAAATCTTTACAAATTTTGAGCTGAAATAAATCTTACCTCTCTTAACTTTGGGAATTGAATATTTTGTCTTAGAAACGAGAAATATAACTAAGACAGTTGTCAAAAAAGGCAGGAAGAGCAATTCACACTTCTTTCTCATCTATGTGCTCCTGTGGAAGTCACATTGTGTTTGCCAAAGATGACAACAATGACTTCCATCTCATGTATTTTTCTTATGTCATTGACACTATTCCCAATGAGACAAGGGGTCTGTCTCCCCTCCTTGTGAGTCTGAGTGGGCTTGTGTCTTGCTCGTAATGAGGATAATATAGTGAAAATGCCATTAAATAACTTCTGAATTTAGGCCGTAATAAGTGATGAAGCTTTAATCTAGTTTGCTGGAACTTGTGAACCATGAGTCACTACATCACTAGTCTGGCTGCCCTCATATTACTATGATGTAAAAACACAAATCATCCCATATGTAGAGAACAATTTCAGATGTATTGAGAATATAAAAGAAAGGAAAGATGTTTTGCTATGTCCAAAGTGTTCCAACTTCATTTACTGTCTACACCCAGTAGAGAGACCCTGAGGTGGAACAACTCAGCTGAAATCTGAAATTATTGACATACAGAAACCATAATAGACAATGATTTTATCAGTGTTGTTTTAAGCCACTACGATTTTGGATGATTTATCAAGTCTTTTTTTTTTTTTTTTTTTTTTGTGGAACCGGGGATTGAACTCAGGCCTTGCGCTTGCCAGGCAAGCGCTTGTTCTACTAAGCCATTTCCCTGGCCCCTTTATCAAGTCTTAATAGACAGTTGGAGAGATAATTGATACTTTACTAAAAGCCTAAATGTTGTAGTATTGTCTCTAGGACCAGGCAACAGTCAAAACATGGAATGGTCTCAAGGAGACATCTGGAAGGGTTGGAGGAGAGAGAGGCAACTGTTATGGAAAGCTGGAGGATGATACGAAGTTTGATAACAGTTTCTTAGGGCAATTAGAAATATAACAAATCTAATGATCTAGTTAAATAGATTTCCATCTATAATAGTTGTGATGTTGTTAAGCATTTAGCTACTGATAAAAGGAAAGAGGATAAAGAAAAACTAACAAAAAAAGCTATTAAATCCCAAGCACAAACTGGAATAAAGTTAAAAAATTCAAAATAAGCCCTTTTTAGTCTGCAAAGGTTTATTCTCTTAAATAACAGTGAGACTCAGGGGAATGACCATGTCCATTATGGGACTGTAAGTAACTTTATTCATATCTGAGAAATATCTAAAGTATCAACTCATAAACTCAGATGGACAGGATCATCAGAGCATGTTTGGTAGATCCTCTCCTTTAAAAAGAATAAATTGATGGGTCAGCCAAATAGCTCAGAGGATTAAAATGCCTGCAAGCAGGAGAAGGGGACTGGGGTTCGATCCCCTGGCCTGCCATGCCGGCCACATCCCTGGGGCATGTTGAGACAGCAATTGAGACTGGGTGGGGTGGTGCATGCCTGTAATCCCAGCTCTTGGGAGGCTGTAAACAGGCAGATCACTATTAGTCTGATCAAGTAGTGAGACCCTGAACATCCTCCCCTAAAATACAAAAAAAAGAATAAATTGCTAAGCATATTAATGCCATTATACCATGTCAATCATACAGGGAGCCTAATGTAAAAGAAGGCTCATTTTAATTTCTTTCTTTCTTTTTTTTTTTTTTTGGTGGAACTGGGGATTAAACTCAGACCCTTGAGCTTGCCAGACAAGCGCTTATTCTACTGAGTCATCTCCCTGGCCGCTTATATTTATTTTTAGTAGAAGCAACTATATATGTTTATGGAGTACAGTGTGATATTTAATATGCCTTAGTAGGAATGATTAATTCAAGCTAATTAATATATCAATAATTTCACATAGTATCATTTTAAAATAAGATATAAAATTTTATTTTAGTAACTGCATATGCATTTTTTTAGGGAAGGGTCTACAGGGTGTTCAGTGTCTCACTACTACTAGATCAGACTCATAGTGATCGGCCTGTTTACATCCTCCCAAGAGTGGGGAGTACAGGCACTGTAGCACACCCAGTCTCAATTTCTGTCTCAGCATGCCCCAGGGACAGGGCCAGCATGCAGGCCCAGGATCTAACACCCGGTTGCTGCTCCTGCTTGCAGGTGCTTTAATTCCTTTATTAGGACATGTTTACAATGCATACTAATTACATGAAAAAAAAAATATATATATATGGCGTCTTCATCATTTTAACTCTCACTTCTCCTCCCCTCTCTTCTTTTCTCAAATCCCTTTCTCATTTCTATCTCTCTGTCTGTCTTTTTGTTTTTCTTTTCTTGGCAGAACCAGGGATTGAACTCAGGCCCTTTTGCTTGCCAGGCAAGTGCTAATTCTGCTAAGCTATCTGCCCAGCCCTCTTCCTGTTTCTTAACATTTTTCTTTTATTTTGGTCATTGAATTATTTCTATTTTGTGTTTCTATTGTTAGAGAAATTATGCAATATTTGACCTTTTGTGACTTATTTCATTTAGTACTATGTTCTAAAGATCCATACATTGTGTTCAAAATGATTTTCCTTTATGGCTGAGTAGTACTCCACTTTGTATATAGTCCACATTTTCTTTATCTATTCATCTATTGATTGGATTCTTGGTATTATTTCTTGTGTGATTGGTGTTTTCTTCAGGAAGTTATTGCCTGTGTACTCAAGAGTTTTTACCAAGTTTTTCCTCCAACACATGTACTATTTCTGTTTTTTTTTTAATATATCTGGGTTTTTGAACAATTTAGGTTTGGTTTTAGTACAGGCTGAGAGTTATGTGTCTAGATTGAAACTTCTGCATTTGCATAACCAGTTTTCCTATTAGCACTGTTAAAGAAGTTTTCTTGAAGTGTGTATTATTAGCTTCATTTTAGAAGATTAGATGGATGAGGGTGGTTGGGATTGTTTTGGCATCTTGTTTTACCACGTTGGTCCACATTTCTGTTTTGTGCCAATGCAATTGCTGTTGTTACTATTGTAGCTTTGTAGTGTAATTTGAAGTCTGAAATTGAAATACTTCTTCTCTTGTTGCCAAGGATTGCTTTGCTATTCTGAGGCTTCTGCTTCAATATAAACTTTATAATTATTTTTATCAGTTATATGAAAAAAGTTGATGGTATTTTGTTGGGGATTTCATTAAA
>NW_004524645.1:6914249-6917266 GCF_000260255.1 Octodon degus | reverse complement strand
GTGCCCCCATGCCCAGTCTCAGTCATCCTCGCAGTGCTTCCCAGGGGTGGGGCCCACATGGCATGTGGAGCCGGGGATCAAATCCCAGTCCCTGTGCTCTGCCTATCGGGCGCTTTAGTCTGCTGAGCTAAATGGCCAGCCCCTCTTTGCATTTTCTAAAGTCCACTTCAGTCCATTCTTTCAAAGCAATATAGTTTCCATTATTATTATTATTATTATTATCATTTTTATGAGCAGAATATATTTATTGAGAGAAAGAAAGCTCCTGTCCAAGAGAGGGACAGGAGGGGGGCCCGAGTGGGTAGTTCCCCTAATTTCCATTATTGAGGTCTCTCACTTTCTTAGTTATGTTATTTATTATATTCTGTTTCCATTTATTTAAATTTTGAAACTATCGTAATTGGGGTTGTTTACCTGATTTCTTTCTCAGAGGCTTCATTGTTGGTGCTAAAACTATTAATTTTTGTGCATCTGTTTTGTGTCTTTCCACCTTGCCAAATTTACTTTATTAATTCTAAGGGTCTTCTGATGGAGGGTTTTTTTGTATTCTTTATATAAAGGACTATGTCATTTGCAAATAAGCATATTTTAACTTATCTTCCTATTAGAAACTTTTTTATTCTTTTCTCTTGTCTAATTGTTCTAACATTTTGAGTATGCTATTAAAAAGAATGGTAAAAATTTATGCTGATAGTTTCTCTTAAATGAAAAGTTTATTTTAATATTATTTGTACAATATCATGCCTATATCTTATACTCAGAGTAACTACTCTGAGGATAACAATATGCAGTGTATTAATATTTTTTTAAATTTATCCGTTATTTAATTAGGTTCTTAGTAAGAAATTTAGAACACTAATTTATGAGGATAAATTCTGTTTGTCAGAGCAAAAACAGATCTTCGATGCCAAGAAAGTGTATTAATAATTGTTGTGCTAATATTATCTTATTTTGAAGTTCTGTTTTTTTTTTCTTTTTAAAATTAAAACAATTGAATAGACATCTTTATTTTGTTCTTGATTTTAGTGGGAATGCTTTCAGGTTTTCCCCATTTGTATGAAGTTGGCAGGGGGGTTATTATGACTTTTATCATCTTAAAATTCTTTCTATATCAATTTTCTTTAAGCTTTTTATCATGCATGGAAGTTAGATTTTGGTAAAGGCTTTTTCTGCCTCTACTAAAATGATGGGATTTTTATTCTTACTTTTATTTATGTGATATATTACATTATTTATTTACATATGTGAACAATCCCTGCATCCCTAGAATGAAATTTGGTTGCAATACATGAAATTTTTACATTTTGTTATATTCTGTTTTCAAGTATCTTGTTTAGTACTTTTGTATCTACCTTCCTTAAGGAAATTAGTTGTCTTATTTCTTCTTGAAAGTCCTTGTCTGGTTTTGCTGTCAGGATAATGCTAGCTTCATGGAATAAATTTAGCAGTGTTTCTTCCTTTTTAATTTTATGAACATGTTTGAGTACTGATGCTCATTTTTTCCTGAAGTTGTTTTAAAATTCAAAAGAAAATTCATCTGGTCTTTGGATTTTGTTAGTTGGTATGTTTTTTATCACTGGCTCATTCTACTTGCTTGTTATTGGATTGCTCAGGGTTTTAATACCTTCTTGGTTCAATTTTGATAATTCACATGTTTCTGTGAACCTATTCGTTTCTTGGATATTCCTCAGTTTATAAAATACATCTTATTAATTATAGTCACCTTGCTGTACAGTCCATCTCTAAAGTTTATTTTTCATACAAAATTGAAACTGGGTTTATCTGGAAGAGATTTAGGTGTAACTTGAATCCAATGAAGTGAATGATAAACTTATATATAAGGTGCTTCTAACTGTTTTAAGAGAATTATATTTGTTTGGATTCAAAGCATCAAAGATAGTATAAAATTAAGGAGTCTTTAGGACTACCTTATCTTTTATGGTAAAAAAATAGACTAAAATTTTTACTTCATTGCAAAGAAAGGCCATTTATTGTGGAGAAAGGAAGATGACTGAATACAGAATAAGAGCCAAAAAAGCACAGTCAAAACTGAGAAAGGTAAATTCCAAAGGTTGTATCACCCATCAGGAAGCAGTCAACATGGGCCTTTCCAAAATTTAGACTGCCTATTAACCAGTGGTCAGTTGTAAATCTCTTGATTCTTCTTTGAGTAAGAAACTTGATAGCAATGACCCTATTAATATCTCTATATTGTGTATTGAATAAGACACTCAGCATTTAATGCAGTGTGTCTTTAGTTCCCAGGATCTTATATTAAACTATCCCTAAAGTACTTAACTTGAGGCAATGCATTTGATCTTAGATGATGAGGTCTGGGATTTTGAGATAACTTTTATTTCAACTCTTATAATCAGTTTCACACATGGAAGCCTTTGAAAAGTCATTATTTCTTACCCAGAAAAGAACATAAAAATAATAACAAAAAATTGTATCTGTATGTTACTAATTCTTATAGGTGTGCATTTAATATTACAGATCTTGGAAATGAAGGTGTGTATGTTTTGCATGCAGTAGGCAAATGAATTGTGGAAAGTGGTAGATTGTGGTAAGATGTATTTGCCAAAGTTAGCTTCTACCATATCAAATGTTTTCTTCAAGTCAGTTGTTTTCTTCAATGTAAATTTGAAGCTCCTCCTACTGAGAAATGAGGGGCCTATCTTCTTTCACTTTGAATTTGGGCAGGTTTGTGAATGAAACTATATGGCTTCCAATGCTAGTTCGTAAAAGATGATGTATCTCCTGTCCTCCTCACAGGTGTACTTGTACAGTTGCACTTGGAGTCCTGAGCTACCATATCAAGATCCCACCATGAGTCTGCCAGGCAGGGAGAAGCCAAGCCACATGGAAAGATCACACGTGTACACTCTCATTATCAGTTCCAGTCGTACTGTTCTCCCAATCTATGCACCAGACATGTGCGTAAACAAGTTTACAGATTACTAACTCACAGCTGTGAAGTAACCATCATCATTTGAGTCTTCCTAGCTGAGATCTCA
>NW_004524645.1:6911784-6913142 GCF_000260255.1 Octodon degus | reverse complement strand
GTGCTGATAACTCGCTACTGTTATGGACTATTGGACTATATTGAATTATTTTGCTGAATTCAACTGCCTACAATCTTTGGACTGACATCAAGTATGAAAACGTCCTTTAAAGACTTCTCCAAATACAGCTTCTCTAATTGCAATGGAACACCCATCTCTGACAAAGCAAAACAAAAAAGGGGATATGCATAAAGGACTGTTTTGTTGTGAAAAAAATATATATGTGCATACACAAGATAGGATAGATATACAGCTACTTTCTCTTAGTTCATTGAGAAGAAAAGTTTGTACTGATATTGTTAAACAAGATGCCATGTCTGAATCTTATCCTCTGAATAACTACTACGAAGACAAAAATATGCAATATATTAATTATTGTAACCATCCTACTAACCTGTTTTGAAACTGTTCCATTACTATTTTTCCTTTTTTCTCATTAAAATGAATTTTAAAATATTTTATTTATTTATTTATTTGGTACAGGGTCTCACAATGCAGCTTAGACTCATAGTGATCTTCCTGTTTTCAGCATCCCCAGCACTGGGATTACAGGTGTGCACCACCACGCCCCATTTTGATGCCTGGTCCGATGTGCCCAGGATTCCAGAGTTGGCAAGGCATGCTGTACTGGGGATCGAAACTGTGTTCTTGGGGCCAGGGAGATGGCTCAGTAGAATAAGCACTTGCCTGGCAAGTGCACAGGCCAGAATTCAATCCCTGGTTCCGCAAAAGAAAAAAAAAGAAAAAAAAAAGAAAAGAAAAGAAAAAGAAAGAAAGAAAGAAACTGTGTCCTTGTACTTGCCAACCAGGCATTTAGACTGCCGAGCTATCTCCCTAGACTAATATCTACTCTTTCGTAGGAATCACAGCACCAAAGAACTAGAGCACTAGAATTTAATGTGATGCTGACAGGGTGCATAACTCTTGTTTTAAAAATAAATACCCTGACTTCACCTTAGTAATGATTCAGCAGCAGGAGACCAATGTCTTGCTTGATTACATTCTTGGGCACCATTTCAGAGGATCCCCTACTCATTATCTAGGCTCTTCTCTGCTATAAAACCAATCACAAGTATGCTTCCTTTCAAGATAAATATCTAAGCCATACAAAACAAATAAATTAGAGGATGATATTTTTGATAATGGATTCAGAACTGAGTATCCAATACATACCCAATAAATCTTTGATAAATCCTTGTTGGTTGCAAGGTGGATTTTCATTTTCAATTTCTCACTGGAAGGATCTTCCAGTAGTTAGTGAATTCAAAGTCAACCTCTGATTTGTTCCATATACTCAACTTCTTCTATGACATAAGCATTCCATACAATCAAATGTGCTTATAACTGTATAAATCTAG
>NW_004524645.1:6905079-6910044 GCF_000260255.1 Octodon degus | reverse complement strand
GTGGTGTACAAATCATCCATGATTCCCTTAATCTGAAAAGGACTGCAGCTACCTATTGGGTTTATTATTTACTTATAATTTTTCTGTGTATTATTGTTTTAAAAGTTTGCTTCCAGGTCACATTACAGATTGGTCCAGGACTGTGAATTTTGATAGTTAATTTCTTTTTTATATATAATTTTTATTAACTTTAATGAGAAAAAAGATAAAATAGCGATGAAACAGTTTCAAAACAGGTTAATAGGACGTTTACATTAATTAATACATTGCATATTGTTGTCTTCCTAGTAGGTATTCAGAGGACAAGATGCAGACATTATATCATGTCTAAACAATACTAGTACAAACTTTTATTCTCTGCGACGTAAGAGAAAGTGGCTGTATATCTATCCTAACTCTCTTGTGTATACACAGCTAATTTCAACTGTTGTCTTCATTCAATGAAGGGTGAGCTGCTGGGATGCAGTTATGTCTATTCCCTCAGTCTGGTCCCTAGTTACTCAATAATTTTATATGAGAGATAATCCTCTTAATTCTAAGGGATCAGAAAAGTGGTACTTCCTGGGTTAAGGAAAGGTCTCCTTTATGACAACTTTCTCTTTATCAGTTCAATCTTTCTTCATCCTCTGGATCAGTTGTTCTCTCAGAAAGATTTTACCCCAATATTCTCTAGATTCACGCTTGGTTATCATATATGGGAAGAGGGAAATTGGGTTAGAATCCAAGAGGTTTGGATTAAATTCATGATTTTGTTTTTTTGTTTGTTTCATACATGTATGAGTTTGGAATACTGCCTCAACATTTTTGTTCTTCTCTTTCCTCATCTTTAGATGAAGAGATTGCACATTTAGCCACTTTCTGATGTTCAGACTATGATGTTGGCATGCATGGCACCTTAAGAATCATCCCTACTTAGTTGATAGGTTTAAGATTTTTTTCCAACCAGGGAATAGACCACATGCAAATAAGTGATTTAATGTCCTCTTCCTCCCACGTGCTCATACTTTTTTATGGGTCTTATCCATGGGCTTGCATACTACACAGTTACACAGGGCCCATGCTAAGAAAGGCCCTCTACTCCTTCACGTGCTGTAGCCATCTTGCATTTGATAACAATGTTTGAACAGTGCTTCCTGTTTTCATTTTGCATTAGATCTCTCAAATTATGAAGCCATCCATCTATTCTGCTATAGTAGAATTGATGTCATTAGCTCACTGTTTCCTTACCTAAGTTTAATAATTTTGACAGCTTCCTATCTCCTCAATGACTAACAAAGGCTCCTTTATGTGACATTCAAGGACATCACGTTGCATTTGATACCTACTTCTCTGCTTGATCTCATGATCTTTGGCTTTTTAAACCTGCTTCTGTTTGCATAGAACAGCCCTAACCTTTTTTCCCCTGATGAGCTCCTGTATCTCCTTCAACACTGTACTTTGCCATCATCCCATTCAGAATAACTTTTCCTGACTCTTCTGATGACCCAGAATGGGCTATGTATTTCTCCTTAAATCCTGTACGGACTGCTACATGCATCTGTAATGGAATTTTTTACATTTATTTAAATCAGATTTTTACATGTCAGCCTTTTTCATGTAACTTTTTAGCACAAAGATCCAGTCTCATGTACTTTGGTATCTCCAATATGTAGAACAACACTTTTTTAAACCTTCCTACAGTGAATATGTGTAAAATAAATGCTGCTCAAACAAATGGTAAAAAAGTCTTATAATATGGAAAACCATATTCTTGCCTATTTATCATGTGCTTATAGTGATTATAATTATTGACCTATTAATTGTACACATTAACAGTATTCACAGGGACGGCCAAATAGCTCAGCAGATTAAAACACCTGCGAGCAGGCACAGGGACTGGGGGTTCAATCCCCAGGCCTGCCATGCTGGCCCAGCCCCCGGGACACACTGAGATGGCAATTAAGACTGGGCATGTTGGCCCGAGCCTGTAATCCCAGCTCTTGGGAGGCTGTAAACAGGCGGATCACTACAAGTCTGATCTAGTGGTGAGCCCCTGTACATCCTGTAGACCCTTCCGTAAAAATACCAAAAAAAGTAAAAACAAAATAAAACAAAACAGTATTCACTTCACTATTTCTGTACATGCCTACATTGTGCATTGATCATTTCCATTCACCCTTATGCTATCACCCTTTGCTATCCGTCTCACAGCACCCTCTCAATCCTTAAAAGTTCCTTTAATTTCTTTCTATCTGCTCTCTTCCCCCACTCTTCTCTGTTTCTAGTGACCACTATTTTGTTCCATATTTCTGTTAGTTGATTTATTGGTTTCCATAATTGAGTAGGAGCATGTGGTATTTGTCTTTTATATCTGGCATGTTTTGCTCAACATAATGATCTGCAGCTCTATGCATGTTGCTACAAATGATAAGGTTCCATTCTTTTTTACGGCTAAGTGGCATTCTGTTGTGTAACTGGACCACATGCTCATTATATATCTATTATTATGTATGTTTTAGCATATTAGGTTTATATAAAGTTGTATCAAACCTAAACTCAACAATGTCACTCAAAATCTGTGATATTTATGGTCTACACTTGAAAGGGTATTAATTTATTTGTTGTGAGGTTAAGCAAAATAACAGCTAGATGGTATTTTTAAATTAATTTTATTGAGAAAGAATAGCAGTGAGACAGTTTCAAAACAGGTTAGTAGGACAGTTACAATAATTAATACATTGCATATTATTGTCTTCATAGTAGTTATTCATAGTGCAAGATATCTTGTCTAAACACTATTAGTACAAATCTTTCTTCTCATTGAACTAAGAGAAAGTAGCTGTATATCTATGCTAACTATTTTGTATATACATATATATTTTTTTACTACAAAATGGTCCTTCACTTATATCAGGAGCTAGATGGTTTTAAAATTGGGTTCACTCTACTAGAAGAAAATGCATGCCTCTTCACAAAACAAAATGGAATAGACAAATACTCCAAAATATAAGTAAATAATTTTTGTTCATGTGTTTATTTTGAAATAAAATAAGGTAAATGTAAAGTTAATATATACTAGATATAGGTAAGTTTTATATCACAAAGACTTGATCTTATCAGATATTATCCACAGCAAAGACTAAGGAGAATTTATTTAATGTTGGGTACTTTGATTTATATGCCATTTGTTTGGGTTTGGCAAAGAAAGTAAAATCCATGTAAATCTATTTGGATATTACCCAACATCATTTTAAGTTGTTAAATTCTAATTAGTAGAACATTATCTTTGTAAATATCTTTAAAACAAATTAATAACCACACTTTGGTCCTCCGCACCATTTAGTTGTCATTACACAAGCTCCCCTTCATTGCCTTGATCACACATATTACTTTTTCATGTTGGTTTTTAAAATGCCATCAAGGCTTCTTGTTTATGACAAATCTCACTCCCAATAATTAGCAAATGTGTGGGCAGTGGAAGATAAACAAAACTCAGTTGTGGTGTGAACAGAAATTTTGGAACTTATTCCACACCTAGCAAATGGCAGAAGTATAGGTACGGGGGATCTAACTTGGACTAAGAATCCTAGTTATCTATCAAAATCCATTTGTTTTTCTCTTTCATTGATAGATCACCCTTTAATTCAGTGGTGCTTAAATGTAACATTATTCACATTTGGGGCCAGATAATTACTTGGTGTCTGGAAAAGGGCTTTGCATTATAGGATATTTAGCTCTACCTCTAGCCTCTACTCACTATGGGGCTATAGTACCTCTCTTTCCTTAGTTATGACAACCAAAAAGGCTACATTTGCCAAATATATCCTGTAAGAGCAAAATTATCTCTACTTAAGAACCCCTGTTTAAGTCACCTGTGTGGTGACATGTATACATATGGAGAGACTGAATTTTCAAACCCTTCTATACATCTGTGAAGCTAAGTAACGTATTAAATATCAGATACTAAATCAGGTCATGATTCTAGGCAGAATCTCATCACACTTACCACCTCTACATGACATGCTAGTATGAGCCAACTCAGTAATTCATCAGATTCATTCCTTCCACAATTATTGCAATAGTCTAGCATAGTCCTGGCTTCTAGAACCACCTCAGCAATAATGAATATTCTTGGCATTTTAACTAGAGGAATATTGTTATAATGTGAGTCTACAATTCAGAACTCACCAACTTATAATTCTCCATTGGCTCCTGTCTCACAGATTCTTGGAATGTCCCCTTTATGTCTCAGAACTCAATTCCCATACCGTCTGTCCCTATAGACTAGAAGGTCAGCAAATATGTTCTCTAAAGGATTAGATAGTAAGCCTCTTAGACTTTGTAGACCACCAAATCTCTGATGCCCACATATTTTCAATGTGTAGCTATAGTACCATATTTTAATGGACTGGAAGGAATTGTTTAATCATTTGTGTTTCTGCTCAAAATCTATAAAGCAGAAATGTTTTAAGTTAATGTAACTTATAGCCTTAGGACATAGCTTAGAAATAAATAACATATTAGTGATGTCTTGATTCTTCAAGAGAGAAGCTACCACTTACATCTGGAAATTCTTTCCCAGTAGATTCTGCCAATTCTGCTCTATAGAACTCAAAACATACACTAAATTCGAAGAAGCATGAAGGTGAACAACTTCCATCTGGAGTATAAGCTGTTCGATTATTAACATCATTTGCCATCTGTTCTGGGTAAAAAGTGAACATTAATAATGGAAAGGAGATGTGATAAGGGTTGAACTCACTGATTAACTCAAAACAGTAATAACAATACCATTGATGACAAATTCAACCAAAACATCTGTGGCCTTCTAACCTGGATGATCCTGACTGCCAAATTCTCTAAGCCTATTATCATATTTCAAAATCTCCTCTCTGTCTCTTTCTGTCTCTCTGTCTCAGTCTGTCTCTTTGTCTTTCTGTCTTTCTTTTTCTCTGCCTCTCTTTGTCTCTGTCTCTGTGTCTCTGT
>NW_004524645.1:6901902-6904859 GCF_000260255.1 Octodon degus | reverse complement strand
TGAGATTTGGAAGGTACAAGTTAAGCAGAGGCTATCATTGTTGGAAGTCAGTGATGGTTTAGATGAAGTTGCTTTGTGAAAAACATTGGTATTCTGCCTTCATGTGGACTTCCACTTTATGATCCCAATTTGGTGGCTAGATGTGGTAGCTTCTCAAGATTTCTCTGTGATCATTTGTTTTTCCACTCAGAGATTAAGGTTAAAGTTTCATCTTTAGACTGTTGCCTTTTAAATATTCATTCCCCTGATTGCACTCACATTCATATAAACCCAGTTACTATATTAAACCCTTTATTTTGGTAGAATATCTAGCATTTCTGTTTTCCTGGCTAAACCCAGATAGATACATGTATTCTGTATACCAGAATTTTAACTACAAACATGTTTCAATATGAATTGCTGTAGTCTTCTTCAGTTAAGATTCATTACACACCATAATATACCAAGCATTGAAAAGAAAGAAGGATAAAGAAAAGAGTCCTTACCTTGAGGTCAGAATAGGAGATCTATAACATGGAAATAGGTGGTTTGTAACTAAGGCCAATTTTGTTCACTAAAGAATACCTGTCAATATCTAGAGACATTTTTGGTTGTCACTATGAGCGATACATTTTTCTACTGGCACCTACTGTGTAGAGACAAAGATATTGATAATAATCTTGTGGTACGCAGAACAATCCTTACCACAAAGAATGAATTATCTAGCCTTAAATGTCAATAATTCTGAGGCTTAGAAACCCTGATGTAGACAAATGGCTATCTTAAAATTCATAGTGCTGGTGAACCTTTCAGACAAAAGGTTCACTAAAATTCAACCCAAAATACATTTATTTATTGAAAAGTGCTATTAAACCTGAATACTAAGTTTTTAGTTTAGAAAAAAACCTCATACATTAACATATTTTGTCCTAAAAGAAAAACAAGTGACACTCATGTCATAGCTTCGCCATTGCTCTCTAAGATAGGGAATACACAGACAACTGGATACTATAGAAGATAAAATCTTTTTTTGAGTAATTAAAGGAAAAGTAGATGGCGTTCTTTCTTTAATAATATTACAAAATTCACTGCCTCTGAAAGATACATATGGACATTGCAGATATGTTACAGAAAAGTGACCTAGGTGAAAGCAGCCTCATTTTGATAGAACCTGCTTTTTAGTGCAACACTGGAGCAGCTGAAAGTCACTATCTGTGTGATTTGACCAACAGTTAAGGTCTTCTAATCATCTTTAGTAAAGAAAGATTTGTTGTGAAGTATAGAAATCCATTCATGATGTTTTATTAAATGTGAAATATCTTTAAAGAATTAGTTTAAGGAAATTGTTTTAGGATATACAACATCTATGGAAATCAGTGTCGAGATTCCTCAAAAAGCTAGAATTAGAGATCCTATTTAACCCAACTATTCCCCTTCTAGGTATTTTTCCAGAAGAACTGAGACTATTATCCATAGCAGTATATGTGCAGCCATGTTTATAGCAGCACAATTTGTCATAGCTACATCCTGGAAACAACCTAGATGTCATCAACCGAGGAATGAATAAAATGATGTGGCCTGGTTACACAATGGAGTATTACTCAGTTATGAAAAAAAAATAAACTCAAGACTTTTATAGGTAAATGGATGCAAGTTGAGACTATACTCATAAACATCCTATTGTTTCACTGGTGTAAGAACCTGAAAGAGTAAATGAGAAAAAGATAATCTCATGAGTATTCAAGGTGAGGAAATAAATGTCCTATAAAGCTGAAAAGACTGAATTCCAGAGACAATTCATAGTTTCAAATCTTGTCTCTGCCACTAACCAGTGTGAGAGCTTGGTATCACTCAAACTCCATAACTCAGTCTTCTCTGTAGTAACATTGAGAGATACTCAGTGATACTTTCTTTCTAGTTTTTTTTTTTTTCGAGAGGATTCAGTGAGATAATGGACTTTAAGGATGTATAATCGTGCCTGGCACATAATGTGCACTTAATTAATGTTAGCAAGATGGTTCTACTGATATGATAGCATAAGCAGAGTGACCAAGTTCAGGAGCTTCAATGATCAAGTCAGGAAGTCAAGTTATTCTCAATCTCTAGAGATGTTATTCTCTATGTTTCCTGCTTTTCTCCTGCCATGTTCCAACCAGGCCATAGCAGTTTCAAACCTATGAGAACCATTTTACTTTAGATCCTTACTAAACTGTAGCTTGAGTATCAGAATATTTTATTCATATTCTTTAAGGAAAGAATTTCATTAATATTCCAGTTTATAGACTGTTGTCAATATATCATTGGACAGGAGAAAGAACAGGGTCAACAGATGGCAACAGGATACATTGAGGGCAAAGTGAAAGGTAAAGAAATTCTTCCAGGGTGGTGTACCACAGGAAGAACTGTGGAAGGAACAAGAATGACTGGCCTTAGAAGACATGAGTCTGGTTAATACAGTACCTCTTTCTTTCTTTCTTTCTTTCTTTCTTTCTTTCTTTCTTTCTTTCTTTTTTCTTTCTTTCTTTCTTTCTCTTTCTTTCTTTCTTTCTTTCTCTCTTTCTTTCTTCCTTTTTTCTTCTTTTCTCTTTGTATTTTAGGGAAGGGTCTACAGGCTGTTCAGGGTCTCACTACTAGATTAGACTCATAGTGATTGTCCTGTTTACAGCCTCCCAAGTTCTAAGATTAGAAGCGTGTGCCACCACGGTGTAGTCTCAATTGCTCGCTAAGTGCGCCCCAGGGACGAGGCCAGCAGGGCAGGCCTAGGGATCAAACCACAGGTCCCTGTGCATGCTTGCAGGCGCTTTATCTGCTGAGCTATTTGGCTGGCCCAATATGGTATCTATTTTTAAAAGAGTGAAAGGATTTTTTTCATGAATTCACATTCATATTTATACAAATGTTGCGAAGAAATTTATCACAAATAACAGGTTGATGGCCAGGGAGGTGGCTCAGTGAAATAAGCGCTTCCCTGGCAAGCA
>NW_004524645.1:6900686-6901802 GCF_000260255.1 Octodon degus | reverse complement strand
AAAGAAAGAAAGAAAGAAAGAAAGAAAGAAAGAAAGAAATAACAGGTTGAAATTATGCAAAGATAAACTTCACCTTAGGGCCAGCCAAATAGCTCAGTGTATTAAAGCGTCTGTAAGCAGGCGCAGGGGATGGAGGTTTGCAGGCTCTGCCCCTGGAGGACACTGAGACAGTGATTGAGACAGGGAGTGCTGTTGCGCCTGTAATCCCAGCTCTTGGAAGGCTATAAACAGGCAGATCACTATGAGTCCAAAATAGTATTGAGACCCTGAACACCCTGTAGACCCTTCCCTAAAATACAAAAAAAAAAAAAAAGATAGACTTCACCTAAATATGATGATGAAACTCTATGAGTGAACATGGAAAATGCCACTTTAGAAGTTTGAGAATTCTTTGGTAGAAATAGTCAAGTCTTTAACCATCTGTTGGAAGTGCTGGATGGTTTAGGGGACTAGGTGACCATTCTCTGTGGGAAGCTTTGTAGGAAAATTGGTAAGGAAAGAGATCTAAGAGGGCAAACCATTCAGTAAGCTATGTCCTGATGTGACCCTCCTTGACCTCTCAGAAATTTTTAGTCACTCTGATCCAGTTTCAAGAAATCATCCTAATCTAATATAATCACCCCCACTGAAATACTTCGGGTATCCTTTCTCTTTAAATAATCTTTTTTCCCCTAAATTTTATTAGTACATGTTTGCAAAACATGATGTTTACACTCCACTTATTTATGTGCTTTTATTCCCATTATCTTCCCACCTCTCTTCATTTCTCCCCAATTTCATTTTCATTGTTTTTCTTAGTTTGTATGCAATGTATAATGATTACATTCATTGTGAGTAGTTGCATGCATGTGATGTTCACATCCTCCCTTTCTTCTCCCCTCCCTCTTCTCCATCTCTTGGTTCTAGTTCCATTTGGAAAATATCTCCTCATTTAATTTCATCATTCTTTTATTTTGAACTTTATTTGTACTTTGAATTATTCAAATGAGAGAAACTATATGACATTTAAGCTTGTGTTTCTGATTTCTTTCACTCAACATTGTTTTCAAGGTGCTTCCAATTTTCCAACAAACGTTTCAAACCTACCATTCTTTGTAGCCAAGTAGTGCTAATATA
>NW_004524645.1:6870984-6900586 GCF_000260255.1 Octodon degus | reverse complement strand
TTTATTTAATCATCTGCTGGTGCACATAGAGGCTGATTCCAACATTCAGCTATTCAGAAACGTGCTGCTATAAATTTTTGTATGCATTTATTGCTATAAAATGAAGACTTTAGCTCTTTGAGGAAGATATGTAGAAATGGCATACCTGAGTCAAATAGAGTTTTTATTTTTACTTTTTGAGAACTCTACAAACTGATTTGCATAGTAGTTGCACTCATTTACATTTCCACCATGTGGAAGGATTCTTTCCACTGCAACCACACCAGCATTTGTTATCACTACTTGACTGATTGACGCTTGTCTTTCTTTCTGGCAAAAATGAGAAGAAATTTAGTGTTGTTTTAATTTGTATTGTTCTGATTACCAGAAATGTTGAACACTAGTCATGTGTTTATTTATCATTTGTACTTCTTTTCAGAAGTGTCTATTCATTTCACTTGCCAATTTTTTTGATTGGGTCTTTTACCTTGGGGGCTCTTATTTTTCAGTTATTTATGCATCCTAGATATTAGGCCTCTGGGGAATAGCTGGCAAAATTTTCTTTGACCTGAACAATATTTTATCAGTTACAAAGATTTCAAATTAAGTATCAAGTAATTTTTGATGCTATTAATATTTTGAAGAAGATTCTAATGTAAATTACGTGGAATAAAGAATAAGCAAATCCTTCAAATAACAAAGGAAATGTTCTTGATATAAAGAATTAAGCAACCTTCCAAACAATCACTTCTTTCTTTACTCTCTTCCTTCCAACTGCTTAATTTCTGCTGCAAAAATCTCAGCGGGAGGGGATCCAATGCTGTTACCAGTAAAAGTTTAGTGAATTGTTAGATTATGTAGGGAGCTCAATATACTCAAGAATTAACAAGATCAAAATTTGCTTTGTCTTTCCTCTGATGACTTCCTACTAACTTGGAAGAGCTGGGTTAATTTCCTGCCGACATCACCCAAGTAGGGCTAGGAGAAGCAGTGGGAGATTTTCATCAGAGAAACCATGAAGCATATTCTAAGGGGTAAGAGATCCCTGGGCCATCTCATCATTGCTTTTATTCTTTCAGAATAAATATGTTTCTCCACAGTAAAGAAAAAGATAAGTTGATTTTCTTGCCAATCTTTTTCCCCTAAACTTACACGATCCTGTTAAGTTAGGTTTTCTCTAATAAATATGCACTACAGATTCTATTTTAAAAATAACAGTTACTAAAATAGGTGAACACTGTAAACCATTGAGATACACTTTTCTTATTGCTCCTCCCAATGACATTCAATACAATAGAGTGAACCAGAAACACAATCAAATGATCCTTCATTCTGGCTTATTATTTAGTTGTGCAGATCATGTGTGCTCTACCTCTCTTCTACTTTCCCTACAATCATTTGTTTATTAGCACTATAGTTATACTGTCTCATAAACACATCTTCTAAAACAAAGTAAAATCATAGGTAAAATAAAGGATTTTTTGGTGGAGTTATCTATAGATTGTTCCCAAGATGTCCTCGTCTTGGTGCTTTTGTACTATGGTTACCAGATTTAAGACCTCAGACAAAACACCTGCCTCTACACCCAGAGGAAAGATTGATTGCGGTAAACATAGAGGACAGCTATTGATCACTGTGTGAAAATAACACCAGTGTCTGCTAATGTAATTGTTGACCAACTGAGTTTCTAGTTAAGAAAATGTGCATGAAAGTATATAACTGTATTTGATAGTCTTCTTCCCTTTCACTTTCAAACATGTTAATGTGATAGACATGATTAGAGGCAAAAAGATATGTGATCCTAAATATATTTTCAAAGAAAAATGGACTTAACTCCTGAGTTGTGGTCACTTTGCCCCCCCTCCCCATTCCCCAAACTATGTACCTTGTAATAAGGTACATATTCTGGTCAGCTGAGAGCGAGGTAAATCTGACACTGAAAGCACAGGTTACCAAGTTTTGAGCCCCCTGGTCATGAGCATCACAATCCTCAGGTGGGATGTGAGTGTGTGCTGGTAAAACAGGAGCAAGAGGCTTACTGGGTTTTGATGACATGCAGTAAGTTAATTTCTAGTACAACTCCTGCCCTTATCATTGTAGCAATCAAATGAAGACCCTTGCATTTGGATGTGTGACTACCTCTTTTTTTTTGGTGGAACTAGGGATTGAACTCAGGCCCTTGTGCTTTCCAGGCAAGTGCTTATTCTACTGAGCTATCTCCCTGGCCCCTAGCTTTTTTTGTGTGTCTATGTGACTACCTCTTGAGGATAACTGAAAAGACTTAGGACAGAGAAGCTCAAGTGAAATGTCCCTGACCTGACCCACTGGATTTCAAAAGCTATTTGCTAAGATATACAACATGACCTCACTTATATGTGGAATCTAAAATAATAAAACTTTTCAAAGCACAAAATAAAGAATGACAGTGTCCAGAGTCTGTAAGGAGGGAAAAGTAGGGAGTTATTAGTCAATGAGCAGTTTCAGTTATGCCAGATGAATAAATTTTGTGGATCTAATGTATATCAATATGAATATCATTAAAATATTATAATTAATTCTTAAATTTTTTAAGTATTCTGCAGTATTTTCACCACACATATAAAAAGACAGAAAATGCCAATTATTGTAGGTGATGGCTGGGTTAAATAACTTGATTATGTTGCTTAATGTGTATGTATACATATACTAAACTCTACTCTTTAAATATATGGAATTTTGCCAGTTATACTGCAATAAATCTGGAAAATAGCATAAAAATATCAGTGCAATGATGTGTACAACACACACATATACACACAAATACTTTTCCACTACCAACCAGAAAAAAAAAATATATATATATACATACCCCCTTATACATTCAATGTCTAACAGAAACAGAAGTTTGTCAAAGTACTACATTTTTTGAAAGGTAGGATGTATTATGACATTTTCTGTCATTGTCCTAATTTTTATTTTTCCTAAAATTCTGTTGGTGAACCACAGCATTGACTTTGACTCCTAAGTCAATCACATCCAGTATTAGAAAAGCTCTACATTAAATGTAGTCAAGTATGTTTTCTTTCCTTCAATTTTCATTCATCAAATATTTACTGAACATCCACCCATTGATAGGAGTGTGATAGTCATGGACAAATTAAGAGAGGCATTCGGATACATGGTAGATTGAAGAGTCACATGTTCTGTTTGAATTAATTGTTAGTTATCATTCTTGAGAAAGCACTTAGATGTCACCTATCATGGTTGAGAAGGTACTTATAATTCAACAGGGATTAAGCTAGGCTCTGGGACGTTCTCCTGAGTCCTAGACATTTTGTGTATACCAATTCTAATTGATTTAAGTATTAAGGTATCCATAAATGCTTCTATGTCTTTAAGAGCTTCTCAGGAGAAGAATCTCTGTGTTACAAGATCTAGTGTTCAAAATTTCTGAGTTCACTTTTCTGCTGATGCATTAACTAATTGTCTGTTTCCAGGATACAAATGAAGGTCTCCTTGGTACAAATAACAAAGCTTTTTGTAGCCATACCCTGGTGGGTTATTCTAGTTTCCTTTTCCATCATTTCTCATTATGTATAACATGCTTTAACAGTCTCTGTTCATCCATGGAACTCAGACTTTTCCACATACTATTCTATCTAGTGATTCTATTTGACTTTTAACTCCATTTCAATCTTCTATTTATTCTGAGTTCAAATGATAGCTCCTTTAAGGAGATTCTCTTCCCTCCTGATTTTTACCCCTTCTGTTAAGCAGTAAGCACAAGTTCTTTTTTTTTACACTCTCCTAAATACTTCTGCTTATTATGTTGGTTTTTAAAAATGTAGTTGTGAGTCTCTTATACACTGAACAGCAATTAATCAAAATAATATATAAGATAGTTTCAATTAAAGAATCAGAGAACATTTTACATGAGTATAAGGAAACAAGCGTCTTGGTTACTTTTCTCTCATTGCTGAGACAAAATACCGAATGCTCCAAATCAAGGAAGGAAAGGTTTATTAGCTCAGAGTTTGTGGAGGTTTTAGTCTAATCAGCTGGCTCTAAGGCAAAGTGGCATGGTACAGAGGCAGCAGTTCAAGGCAGCAGAAGACAGCAAAAGGAGCAGGAATGGGGAGCCTCTTTTCCTCCCTAATATTATATGCTGGTGATCTGCCCACACCCACACCATCTCCATGCCCTCCTCTTCTGCAAGTTGAGGATGGCCACGAGGAAGGACCTAAGGGCATGTCCTTTACACTCAAGGATGTAGAACTGATGAGTTATTTAGTTAAGCCTCTAGACTCCCCAGGTTAACACAACATATCAACCATAAAAATAAGTTTGCATAAAGAGCTCAGTCAACATTATTCTTGGTAGGTGTCCCTTCCTTTTCCCATAGATATGTGCTTTAAGCTGGATTTCAGATACCAGTGAACGGGATTCTTAAACACATATAGCTATATACATTTAACATATTCCATATAAGAAATGGCATGCTGCTAGTTTTTTTAAGTCTGGGCAGTTTTCCTCTCTTGGATGCCTGAGGTAAGCTCTAAGTAGAAACTAGAAATTTATTCCAAGAAAAAATTTTCAGGCACCTGATTACCAGGTACCATGGCAGGCTCTTCAGATCAAAAGATGAACATGCTCTGCCAGTTAGAAAATTTCTGGTGACATTTTCCTGGGGTTTTCCAATATAGCCAAACAAACAGGAGAAGAAGGAAAGGGAAGAGGAGATATTTGATGCATGCTTTATGTGTGCAAGCTACCATTCTTTACGTGTATGATCTTGTCTACTCCTAACAACAACCCTAAAGGGAGGAAACTTTATTAGACTCATTTTATAGATGAAGAAAATAAGATTCAGAGCATTTTTACCATGGCTACTAATCACCTAGCAAATACAGTGCTAGCAAGGATTTGGACTCAGGCAGCTAGATGCCTGGTCCTAAGTTCATTTCACAATGTTATGCATTTCTCTTGTATTCTTATTTGCATGTATGAGGGGAAAGTTATATAATTTTAAGAATATAATAATTCAATTTTGACAAAGTACTTGACTGAGAACTCTAGCTTTATGAAAGTGATATTTTTAATCAATCTGTCAAAAAAAACGAGGAAATATGAACCAGGATTGGGTAATTCTAAAGGGAATTAAGACATCTGAGATCTGGGAACCAAGAGCTGACCATATAATATTTGGCAAACCTTATAAACTCCTTACAGAGATATCACTGCCAAGCTAGAATAGTCCTTTTTAGAAGTATTGTTTTCACTTGTACATGTGTTCATAGTTCAATGTTAACAAAGAGAAGAACTTCATTTTAACATGGATTCTGTCAAATGACATTTCACATGGTCTGTTCTTGTGGGAATATAGAGCTGAAAAGGGGACCTTCTCCTCATTACAGGAAAGGTGTTGCATGCAATTCCTACTTGGCTCCCAACAAAAGAATGATAATCCTCAGCTAGTGTTTACTTTTTGTTTTTTTGCGTGGCTGACTCAGCCCATCCTGGGGGCAGGGCTAGTACAGTATTTGGTATAGAGGATCTAACTGCCTGCCTAAGCTTGCATAAGCAGGTGCTTTAGACCACTGAGCTATCTCACTGGCAGTGTTTACTTTTCTTAAGAAAAATGGGCACTGAGGATGTAGCTTGTGATAGAGATTTTGCCTAGTAGCCATATTAATTAACTTAGGATTCCAGTAAAAATATAATTTTATTGAAGCTGGGCATGGTCACATACATCTGTAATTGCAACACTTGGGAGGCTGACATGGGAGGATTTTTATGAGTTCAAGAACAGCCTGGGCTAGAAAGTGAACTAAAGTCCAGCATGAACTGCAGAGTGAGACTCTGTCTCAAAAACGCAACAAAAATGGTTATTGAGATTTTCAGAGAACTTTTTAGTGTTTTAGTAATGTGTACTCTTAGATTGTGCAGATTTCAACATATATAACCATAAAATGAGCTATTTTCAGTATGTCATATTTTTGAGTGAAGAGTAATAATCTTGGGTAGGATATATGAGATGGGATGAAAATATATCATTAATATTTATATTTAAAACATTGTTATAGTAAACAGCACCATAATCCCCTTGAAAATACTTCTCCTTGTTTCAAACACACTTAGACAACCATTCTTGTCACTTTCTGAAGCAGACTGAAAATCCTTTTTTTGTGAGTATGTTACTAGGTACAATTAAAAACTATATGTGTTTCTCCTATCAAGTACCATCCAAAGAAAAAGCAGCCTCAAAAGCATTGCCATGTTATCTATTCCATCTACCTTATGCTCCAGATCTGGCAGTGGATGACTTTTGGGTCTTCTTCAAAGTCAAGATGACTTGAAAGGTAAGCAGTTTTAGAATTGACTCAGGACATGGAAGCAACCATGGCTGTATACTTGAAGACACTCACAAAAGTGGACTTCCAATCCTCCTCCAGAAAGTGGCCAAAACAATTGGATAAATGTGTATTAAGTGAGGATAAATATTTTGAAAAGGATTCATGACAATATGTCTTTTACTGTAATAAAGCTTAAAATTTTAGACAATCACTGTTTATCACATCTTGAAAAATGTATAATATGCTTTCTGTATATAAGTAATAAAATGGGTAGCCCATGAGGCTCTGGAGCACTGAGATTAGTAGGCCCAGTGCATGCAAGCATATTTGGAGCTTTCATAGCACCTGGTACAACCATTTAAGAAGTTTGGAGGACTCAGGGTGGCCTGTAGGAATCTGGTAAGCTCTGATCCTTGGTAATATACAACACAACAAAGTGGGATTCACCCAAGGAATTTAGGGATGGTTCAAAAAACACAAATCCATAAATGTGAAAAACCATATAATAGAGCCAAAAACAAAAACCACAAGATCATCTCAGTAGATGCAGAAAAAGCTTTGGATAAAGTCCAACACTCATTCATGATATAAACTCTTCAGAGAATTAAAATAGATTGTCTATATCTCAACCTGCTAAAAGCCATCTATGAGAAACTGACAGCCAACATCATACTAAATGAGCAAAAGCTGAAAGCTTTCATTTTAAAATCAGGAACAAGACAAGGATGTCCACTGTCTCCACTCTTATTCACTATAGTTCTGAAAACATTAGCCAGAGCAGTTATACAAGAGCAAGAAATAAACGGAATAAGGATTGGAAAATTACACGTGAAATTCTCATTATTTGCAGATAACATTATACTCTATGTAAAGGACCCAAAAAAATCCACTAAGAGTCTTGTAGATTTAATAACCACATTCAGTAACATAGCAGACTATAATGTTAACACACAAAAATCAGTAGCAATTTTGTACATAAGCAATAAATGAGAAGAAATTAGGGAAACCACACCTTTCATAATAACATCCAAAAAATGAAATACAGATCAATCTCACAAAGGAAGTAAAAGATTTATACAGTGAAAATTATGGTACTCTGAGAAAAGAGATTGAAGATGATTTGAGAAAATAGAAAGATATCCCTTGCTCCTGGATAAGAAGAACCAACATTGTGAAAATGATTGTACTCCCAAAATTGTTATACAGATTCAATGCAATCCCATTTAAAATACCATTAGTATACCAAACAGAAATGGAAAAACTGTCCTCAAATTCATCTGGAACCAAAAGAGACCCAGAATATCAAAAGGAATTCTGTGCAATATAGAAAAGGCAGAAGACATCACAATCCCTGACCTGAAAATATACTATAAAGCTACTGTGATAAAATCAGTATGGTACTGACATAAAGACAGACCTGAGCATCAGTGACACAGATTAGAAGATATACATAGGGCTGAAGAATTAGCTCAGTGATCTAAGCATCTGCCTGGCAAGCACAAGGACCTGGATTTGATCCCCAGTACCATATGCTGTGCAGACGCCACTCTAGTCATGCTAAATTGGCCACTGAGACCAGGCATGGTGATGCATGCCTGTAATCCCAGCTCTTGTGAAGCTTCAAAAAGAGGATCACTATGAGGTTGCAAGACCCTGTACCAAATACATAAAATTAAAAAAAAAATCACAACAACAAAAAAAAGATGCAAACACAACTACAAACACATTCATCTACCTTATCTTTGAAAAGGGGGCCAAACATGTTCACTGGAAGAAAGCCTTTTTAATAAATGGTGCTGGAAAAACTGGCTTTCCACATGCCAAAGGCTAAAATTATATTCATGCCTATCACCATGTACTAAACTACAGTCAAAATGGATAAATGATTGAAACATTAAAACAGAAACACTAAATCTTCTGGAGAAAAATGTAGGTATAAATCTTAAAGACATAGGGGTAGGTAGAGAGTTCATGAATAGAAGCCAAACTGTATGGAAAATACTTCAATGAATTAACAACTTGGATCTCATCTTTTTGAAAGTTTCTGCATGTCTAAAGAAATCACAAACAGTGAAAAGGAGACCCCAAAACTGGGGAAAAAGTTACAGCCTACTCTTTCTTAGAAAAACCTTCTGTCTAGAACATATAAAGACTTTTTAAAAAGTCAGCCCCCCCCCAAATTCAAAGATTCAATCCAAAAATGGGCATCTGAGATGAATATGCACTTTTCAGATGAAGAAATACAAATGAGAAGTAAATAAATGAAAAATGTTCAACATCATTGGTCATTTGAGGAAATGCAAATTAAAACAACACTGAGATTCCATATCACCCCAAAAAGAATGGCTATCACCAAGAAATCGGCCAATAACAAATGCTGGAGTGTCAGTGGGGAAAAACGAAACCTTCTCTACTCTTGTTGGGAGTGCAGACTCGTACAACCACTAAGGAAATCAGTGTGGAGATTCCTTCAAAATGTAGGATTGGAGCTCCTGTTCAAGCCAGCTATTCCCCTCCTGGGTGGTTTTTTCAGAAAAAGTGAAAACATCATACCACTGCAATATATGTGCACCCATGTTTATAGCAGTGCAATTTCAAAACAACCATAATGTCCATCAACTGTGGAATGTGTAAAGAAGTTGTCATATTTTTACACAATGAAGTATTATTCAGTTATAAATCAGGATAAATTTGTGGCTTTTATTGTAAATGGATGTAACTAAAGACATGCTCTTACGTGAAATAAATCAAACCACATGTACACACTTTACATTGTTTCTTTAGAGTGAGAACCTCGAAGAGAAAATAAAATCTGAAGGATACAATAGATTCTGGGAAAAGGGAATCAACCTATTCAAAAAGTAAAGAATTAATGAGTTGAGGAGAGGGACAGGGCAGGGACTAGGGAAAGAGATAGATCTATGTTCATAAGCAGGATGGTTTGGACAACTGTACTATGGATTTCTGCTGGTCTATGGAAAGGAACAGTTAATGCTTAATTTGCTTTGTCTCCTTTTCACAATTATTTGTAATTTTTCTCTTTTTAATTTCTCATATATTTCCTTTAATTTTGCATGCATGCATCTGGTAATATGAACAACTAGGTGGAAGACAACACTCTGCATTACAATAAATACTGTGAAATTCATATTATTTTGTTAAGGGAAATTCTATATCACTTGCAATTTTTCTGGTTCAATAATTTTTATCCTCTTTAAAAATAAGTAACAAAACTTTTTTCATATTGTCATAACAATATTCTTCAAAAAGGCAAAAAAAGAGATAGGTGCATGTTGGCTAAGCTTGTGAACATCACTACTTAAACTTTAACGTGATTGCAGACCCCCTAAGGTACCTGTCATAATGCACATTTTCAGTCTTCAGGTCTGTGGTGGGCCTGAGAAACTCTGTTTCTGACAAGCCAGGTGATGCCGAAGCTGCTGGTCAGCAGATGATATTTTAAGAAGCAAAGCATCAGAGCAGTCATTCGCAAACTTGGCTGCATGTTGGAATCATCTGCGAAGCCTTAAAAAGCCAAAAGGTTTGCTCTTCATCCTTGGGTTGTAAAAAGTTACCAGCCATTTCTGATAGGTACTCAGGATTGAGAAACCTGCTTTAATGGATTACTTATTTCTGGAAAATGCCAGAAGTCATTTCTGTTGTAACTTCTGTTGCTCTAGAATAGATTCAACACTGTGAGTAAGTTAGGAGCATTTAATAATTTAACCTCCTAATGTTTTCATTCATGTTAGCTTTTTCGAAAGAAGTTAAATTATATGTTCATCTGAATTCATGCCACTATTATTAGTGTAAAGAACTATATTGTGTATCTCATATACGTTATCTGGTGTGAATAAAAGAATCTTATACAAAGTAAAAGAGATCATTTATAAGGAGCAAATTTCTTTTCTTTCTATTTTATTTATTTATTTATTTATTTATTTTGTGGAACCAGGGATTGAAATCAGGCCCTTGCGCTTGTCAGGGAAGCACTTATTCCACTGAGCCATCTCACTGCCCCCAAATTTCTAATTAAAAGGAATTTGTGACTATATCATCTTTTGATATTATACCAGTTGTTAGTAATTATTATTAACAAAATTGACTTTGTCGTAAACAGGTTGCACTCATAAACGTGAATATTTCTATCCCTCAAATACCACAATCCTTTGTGTGCACTGCATGTCTGTTCCTTAGATTAGAGTTTCTAAACCTTGTCATTCTTGACATTTGGGTTAGATGACTCCTTGCTGTGGGTGTCATCCCATGCACAGCTGGACATTTAGCAACATTCCTGGCCTCTGCCAGCTAGATGCCAGCAGCACACGCAGTCCCTGGCCGGCAAGTTGTGAGAACTAATAATACTTCTACACATTGCAAAATGTTTCCTGGGGTAGGGAAAAATAGCCTTAGCTTGAGAACTACTGCCTTAGATCAAAGGTAGCTTCCACGTCACTGAGTCTTTCATCTGAACCTCATGTGTGGGATGCTCTCTGGGTTCATCTGATGTAAGTGAGTGCTATCTGGGCAAGGTGGAAGCAGGCCATTTCCTGCATTTTCCAGTAAGTACTGAACACCACCATAAAAGTACTGTTTTTCTTACCTATTTGATTATTCAGTCTCTATTTTGTCTATTCACGTGAATAAGATGAGTTTAGAATAATTTACACTTAACATTCCAGTGCAAAATAAACCTTACAAATTTTACTTCCTCCTTCTGAACAGATCCTACTTCAGAATTGGAAGTACTCTTCCATTCTAGAAATTGCTACAACCATAATTATAATTCTGTTCTTAACATTCTTTACCCCATTTTAGAATACTTTGTACTTATTTTTTCTCTTATTGATTTCTAACACTGCATGAAAACAGGCTTCAAGTAGTCACTCTATGTCACTTAAGCATTCAAAAAGTCCTTCTTAAACAAATGAATACTGAGCTGTCTAGCAGCTTAGTAAACTTAAGAAGATGGAACCATTTCTTTAATACCCATGCTTTCATGGATCCAACATCATTTATTTTCTAAGTGGTTGCACTTGTGTCTGATGCTACTTCATCCCTCAGGTGAGAAATAACTCCAGCATCACTTACTTGTTTTGTCCCCAGATAAACTTGTTACAAATAAGAACAACACTGATAGAAAACAAATGCAGTGCTATGGTTGTGCAAACCCACATCTATCTAATGCAGTTTATTAGACTTTTCTCTCATTCAGTTTCATATATTTTATGAGAGTTGTGTTGAAATAACTCCTGTTATCACAAAGCATGTTGTACCAATTAAGAGCTGGAGAGTAAAAATATTTTCACATATCCATAAATTGCCTCTATGATATAATAGGAAATCTGAAATCAGTCTTGATTTCAGAAACATAAGGCAATTGCATTGTATTACAAAGCCTGCTGAGTTGTTTGGTAAACCCAGTAGCAGTGAAATATCTTAGCTATGTGTAAGATATAATAGAGTGTAGTTGTTTGTCAGTAATTTGGAAAATCCATTGCTGTCCCCTCAAGGATGTCACTTGCTCCTCCTATAGTCATTACCAAAATGTGGGTAGAATAGGTACTTTGATCTTTGGTGAGGTAGTAGAGGACAGGACTCAATAGCCTGTGACCCATCAATCCTCTGTTCCAGGAGAAACAGAATGTTACTTAGCTTTACTTTTGTTCTATACAAAACAACTTTGAAACAAAGAATTGTAGGCAAAAGGTTTATTTGGGAAGCAGTATTAGAAGTATAGAGAAGGCATGGAGAAATGGGAAAAGAAAGACAAGAAGTCATTGAAATCAATGGATTACCAAGGTTAATAAATGGGGATCACACCTCTGTGACATGCAATGGATGACAAAGCTTGGCATTTAGCCACCAGTACCCAGCTCGCACTGCCATTCCTTGACATTTGCCTCTTGGCACATTGTCCCTACCTTGGGTGTGCATGCAGCACTGTAAGTGGTCAGCAGACACTCTGAGTTGTAAGAAACCATTGTTATTTGTGGAAGACAATAATGGTCACTGAAGATGTCTGTATCCTGATCCCTAGAACTTGTGAATATGTTACCTTCCAGGGAAACAGAGACTCAGAGATGTGATGGAAAAGAGGGCCTCATATTATACAAGTCGGCCACAATTAATCACATGGATTTTAAGAATGGAGAACTGTTCTCAACTCTGGTCAGAGGTAGTTGTGACTATGGAAGAAGCGTCAGTGAGATGCAGAGTTTGACATTGAAGAAGGGGAGGAGGAATTATGGGCCCAAAACTGTGAATGGCCTTTGGAAATTTGAAAGGGTAAGAAATCACATTCTCCTCTAAGGCCCTATTATTTAAATGATCTGAAGATGGTTTCTGTGTGTTGACCTGTAAGTTGTTTATGTTTACTATTAAGATTTGTTAGCTCAAGATCCTGCCCACATCAAACTCATTTTACACATTCTGTTATTTTTAAAATATGCCATGCGAGCAGATTTCCAGGCACAAAGAGCTCGAATCCTTTGCACATCTCATGAATCTTTGCCTAGCATCTGCCTACCAATGATAGACTTGTGATTTATTTTGATTTTGATTTTTTCCAAAATATATTTTTATTAGTGCGTACTAATTTTACAAAGTATTTGGTTTCATTGTGGCATTTTCGTACCTGCTGAGGACATTTTGCCTATATGCACACCCCATGTCTCTAGAGTCTTGTGATTTGTGAAAACCTAAGGTGATGTTGCCCTCTGAAGCTCTCTGACCCTGAGATTCCTCTTTGATTGCTAAGCAACATCACCTAGACATGTGAATCCCCTTCAGATCTCTGCCCTGACAATGCCCTTGACCTCTCTGCCTCTGGATAATATCCCCTCTCTGTAATCATATGAAGGATTACCCCTTTTTTCAGTCTTGTCTAATCACTAGCAAATTAAATTTGTTCCTGCGAATAACTCTATCACCTTTACAAGCCTCTAGAAAAAATGCAGCCTGTCCAACATCTCAATTTAGGCCAATGAGATCTGTGTTTGATTTCTGACCTTGAGAATTGTAGGTCATATGTTTGTCTTGTTTAAGCCACTAAGTTTGTGGTGATTTGTTGCTACAACAAAAAGAAACATTTGTTACTATAAATAATTTAAGCTACTAAGCCTTTTCATATTTACATTTGTTTAAGACAAGCTTTGCTACAGTCCTAGTATGTGTCTCAAATTTGAAAACTTTGTTACATCACTATTACCAAAAAGAGTAGCATAATGATCTGTGTCCAAAAGGAGGGGTTTTGAAGCAAGTGTGAACTAATTATAAAATAATAATATATTTAAATAGAATTGCTAAAGTAGCATTTTCATGATCTTCCTGCTTTATTTATTTCAATCTCATTCTTTCTATACGGTGGTGTTTCTATAGTTCCAACCTGTAAGTAGGATTCCATTATCTTGAAAACATTTTAGTATCTCCCACTTCATGAGCAATGGAAGTCTTCCTGCAAAGTTGCATGGTCCTAGAATTTTGCTGGACCCAGTTTTTATGCTGGGGTGAGTACTGTATGGTTTCTATATCGCTTGTGGACACCGTTTCCTCTGTCTCTCACATGCTTATTTATGCTCACAGAGCCTTATCTCCAGATTCCCGTCCTTCTTTACCACTCCTGTCCTGACCCTTTCTGCCTTTCTCACTCCTTCTGTGACCAACTCCTTTCCCTCTTGGCCCTTTCCCCTTTGCTTCTATTCTCCTTCTGTACATGCTCCTCCTGAGTAATCTCATGTGTATACCTCCATCCACATTCTGAGGACTCCTGAACATGTCCACATAAACCTCTCTGCTCTCCTGAGCACTGGTCGGTCTCATGGACAGCTCTATCTCCATGTTTCTAATTTCTTTATATCCTATACTGGACTTAGTACCTGCCTTCCCTCTCTGAACTCCAGTTTTTATCTGATAATACCACAATCACCCTCATGATAAAGCCATACTCCTAGAAGGTATCTTAGACTTTTTCTTTATTGTATTCATATGTTTAATTAGTATATGTCTCATTGATTTTATTTTGTTATTTTTCTGAACATCTTTTAACTTTTTGCCACCTTTCAGACCCTTATCAAACCTGGTTTTGATTTCAAGAAAACTTTTGCATTATTTTGAACCCCATTACTAATTTATTTGAAGAATTCTTTTAAGTGTCAAACTGGGTTAATTTACCATAGTGTAAATCTTACCATACCATTCCCCTATTTTAAAACCATTAATGTCTCCCTGTTGCCTTCAGGAACAACTCCAGAATTCTTAGCATGCTTCGGAACCTTTCTTTGCCTAGCACATTCTCAACTCTTCATTTTCCATTTTTGGTAACCACATCTGAGGGACCACAGATATGACTTGGTATTGTCTTAGCATTTTCTAGAAGAGCCTCAAATGGGAATGTCAGTGTAAGTGGATTACCTGGGAGGTGATATCCTAATTAGAATAGGGAAGTGAATCAGGATGAGGAAAAGCACCAATTTAGGGTGCATTGATAAACAAGTTTCATTGTGGCCTAATGGACCCAATCCCATTAATATATAATCCTCAGAAAAATAACAGAACTAGGATATTTATACTCAGCATTCTGCTTTTATCGATACAGAGCTATTTCCTATGTGTTAAGTCCTCAGAATTTCCATCTTGCTTTACAAAACTTGATCATGCTACTACACCAAAGTAGAGTAGTAGAGAGTCATTGGGATATATGAAAATATAAGCACCACAAAAATATAATTGCCCCATCAACAATTTCTACAGTAGAAACTCTCCACCATGTTTCCATATAACTCCTATGGCTTCTATCATCAAGTGTGTCATATGTGCATAGAAAACATGACCTATATTTAATTGAACTGTGAGTATCCTAAGGATGGACTATTGGAGTTTGTGTATGGCTCATAACAGCTGTACAATACGTTTACACTGAGTACATATATCAGTGAATATATAAATAAATAAAATGAAATAATCTGAAGATATGAAGTTGAAAGTAAGGGAAATAAAAAATCAGAGAGAGAGAGAGAGAGAGAGAGAGAGAGAGAGAGAGAGAGAGACAGAGACAGAGACAGAGAGAGAGATTATCAAATAAGGAAAGTAGTAAGGAAAATAAGTCTCATGGGAAATAGCCTGAAAGAATCAGAGGGAGACACTGAAAAGAGAGGTTTCATGTGCAAAGCTACTTTTACAAATGACTTTGACTCTTTCAAAAGAGAATTCTGTACTACAAGCCCTAAAATAACAATCTGTCATAATACCTATTAAAATTAAAAATGCTTGGAGAGGGGCCGGGAAGATGGCTCAGTGGAATAAGCACTTCCCTGGCAAGCGCAAGGGCCTGAGTTCAATCCCTGGTTCCGCCAAAAAAAAAAATGCTTGGAAGAAAATACTTTAAGACACAGATATCATCTCCCTGGTAAGGTAAGATTACAAAATATAATGACACTTATTTATTCTGTTTGACTTTTACAACTAAGTCTGCATTCGTAGTCATGCAGGCCTGTTGAAACCTTATCTAAACTCCTCATCTTTTAAGGTTAAAAAAAAACCATACTTTTTGCCTCCTTGAGTAAGCACCATACTTGTTAGGGAAACAGTTGTTACCGTAATTAATGATCTATAAAATCACCTTTAAACAGCTTGTGCAATCAGGTGGTAGAATATGGGAAACTGTACATGATAAAAGACAAAACACCATTTCACCAGATTGTTGTACTAGACATATAATTATAGAATTTCATTTCTAAGGAAAAAGAAGACCCATAAGGATTTAGAATCTTAACAAGTCTTTTACAAGCTACCTTATTTTCTATTTATTAATCTTCCATTGGCTGGTTTCCAAACTTGGAATAAACAAATGCCAGGGGTTAATATTTATGCATGACTGTGGCAAAGGCATGAAGTAGTCATAGCATTGCTGTTACTGTAAGGCATGTTGGGGCGTCTCTGGACTGTCACTAGTCATCCTGCATTTGTTAGGAAAGTCCAATCTCAGGTCCTGTCCTGACCTGAGATTGCACTTTTCAGTACAGTCTAATCAGATCTAATCAGATCTCTCAGGCTGAAGGTCAGAAGTCTGGTGTTTACCTAGCCCTGTAGCTTATTCTCATGTATATCTAATTTTGAGATGCCTTGCTGAAGAGAAGAATGATCAAGGTATTTATGATCTGTGTGCCAGGACCAGTCTGTGAATTCTTTGTTGTGCTTTACAACTTTAAAAGTATGATTTTTACATTATTGTCAATTTCTGGCTATTCCAGGCTAATCAAAGTAGTAAGACTTCCTATATGAGGCTCTCAGTTTTAGTAACAAATGAAAATTAAAATTTTACTGTAGGTTAACACTGTCCCACTACCTTCTGTTTTTCACTCTTTTTATTTCTGTCTTGTTAAAACACTACAGAGTGAAACCACAGACTCATCATTTTATTTATAAGATTATAAAAATAGCTGTATAAAGGTCATATCTTGATTTAAACCTTAATTTCCTTGTGAAAGAAAGATACAAGAGGAGTAAAAATGGAGGAGGGGGATCTGTAGTCAGGTGATTGCAGCTATGGTAGGTTATTTGTAGAACGTATCTCTCTATAAGTTGAGAAAATGCTTTATGTTACAGAGTCTAGTACCTACTGGTGTGGTGTTAAAAGTGGATACTAAAATAGTAATAACTAAATATAGAACTTACAGGTACCAGGGCATGTTTTATGAGCTATAACCATGGGAATTATTTTTTGCCTCATTCCAAAGGTGAAAATGATTTTTTAGTGCCATGTTAAAGGTGAGGAAACAGAGTCACACAGAGTTTCATTTTAGGCAGAGGGTATTTTAAAGTAAACTATCTATGAAGGTCACAGAAGTAGCAAACCATAAAATATCTATATGAATCTTGGCAGTTTAGTTTTCATTTCAGAAGGAGAAAAAGCACAACTCTAAATGTTTAAGCCCTCTCACAGAATACCAGCCTCAGACTGTCTCAGATCTTGTCTGACAAAGTGAGGTGAATTAAAGCCACTGCATATTTTTGTCTACACATAAGCAAGGTTACTATGCCACTTACAAAATAATGAATGCTTGTAATGTAGTCTCCTTTGCTAAAAAAAAAAAAGAGTGATTTCAAAGTCTTTACCAATCACAGTTTTATCCTCATTCCAGTCTGACATCCTATAGATAAGAATTATTCAGATCACAACTCACAGAACCCTCCCTTTCTAATAGCATCTAATCTAGGGCAAACCTCTACTTCCTTAAACTCTCCATCCCCAAATCACCAATTTGTGGAAACCACTGCCACCATCCCCAAGCCCCGAACCCTCATACTGTGCATTCTGCCTCACTGCAGAATACTACATCCAGCTTGTTTAACTACAGACTTGTTCCTCATGGGCTTTGGCCAAAATACATTGACATCTATCTGTCTATAAAGTTTTAAAGTCTTTATTTAGGATAAAAGCAACCATAATGAATAGATAAGCACCAAACTTTACAATAGATATTGTGAATTGGGGAGAATCCATTTAAAAGAAAAACCCAAATGGTACTGGGGAAAAGGGAAAAGGAAGAAAAGGAAATATATACTTATACATAAGATAGTTAAGATAGCTATACAGCTAGTTTCTTTTAATTCATTGAAAAGAAAAGCTTGTGTTAATGTTGTTTGGACAAGATATCATCTTGTATTCTGAATAACAACATTGAATACAATAATATACAATGTGTTAATTATTGTAACTCTCTTACTAACCTGTTTTGAAATTCTGTTTTATTGTTATTTTGATTTTTGCCTTTAAGATAAAAACAACCATATAATCAAGGGGAGTTATCTTGATTGCTATTTATGTCAATAATAAAAAACTTCTGGGAAAGTAACAAGGATTAATAACGTTAAAATGAACCAATTATGGAATGAGTATTTAAAAGGGTTTTATTATTTATTTATTTATTTATTTTAATTTGTGTGTGTGTGTGTGTGTGTGTGTATGTGTGTGGCCAGCTCAGCCCACCAGGGGGCAGGGCTGGATGGCATGTGGTGCTGGGGGATTGAACCGTGGTCCCTGTGCTTTGCTAAGCTTGTTCTAAGTAGGTGCTTTAGACCACTGAGCCATCTCACCAGCCCCATGAATATTTAAGTTACTATAATTTAGTGCACTATTAATAGGAACAAAAAGTCCAGATAAAAAGAGGGATACTAATGCTGATCTGTGTTACATGTCGATCATACCTAGAGTATCTTTCCAATTCAGTGACTCATACTTCAAAATGCTCATTAGCAAACCAAAGTAAAGGTGACCAGCATTGTTAACAGCAGTTAGCCATAGCATAAAAAACACTAGGTCAGTTCAACAGAGAAGATTTTAGAAAAATCTTCCAGCTCACAATCCTGAAGTGTTTGAAGGGGTGTCTCTAGGAAGAAAGGAACATTTTTAAACACAAGAAAGAATGCTAGTGTAAGTAAAGAGATTCTGAGACATCGATTGAACTATATTTTGTAGAAGAGGAGTCCAATAGATTTAAATATTCTACTTCTAGGGGACCATTAGTAATGGGTCCTATTAAAAACTGTAATTTCTATGGGTCTTGGAACATTGGAGAGGAAATAGACAGCATAGGATTTCTACACTTAACCCAGTGGTGCCAGGCACTTCCTTTATGTTGTTTTCCTGCATGGATCATTGAATTGGGGTTTTTAGGTTAAAGTGTGATTTAAAAAATAAAATAAAAGTAGTTCACTGTAGTTCAAAGTAATTCAATGTTTCTTTCTCATTATTAGCTTACTGGGAAGATGGTTAAATGAGAGAAGGGTTAAGGTATTTCTAGGTGAAATATCCTAAATGTTATATCTCAATCCCATTTTAATTTTATAAATCCTTCCCCATAAGACAAATAGATAGGAAGTAATACATATTATGAAAAGAAACAGGGCATACGATCAAGAAATGTGCAGGCTGGCCAGATAGCTCAGCAGATTAAAGACCCTGCTTAGGCAGACGCAGGGCTAGAACTTCAATCCCTGGCCTACAGTGCTGGCCATGCCTCCAGGATGCCCTGAGAGGGTGATTCAGACTGAGCATGGTGGCACATGCCTGTAATCCCAGTGCTTGAGAAGCTGAAAACAGGAGGATCACCATAAGTCTTATCTACGTAGTGAGACCCAGTCGACCATGTATTAAAATACGAGAGAGAGAGAGAGAGAGAGAGAGAGAGAGAGAGAGAGAGAGAGAGAGAGAGATGCTATTTTGGAAGTTAGCACCTTAGCTATGATTTCCAAGCTGGAGAAAAGAGGGAAGGAGAGATGATACCAAAAAGCTGATGACTAAATTCTCATTTTCACAAATTACTGTCATATGAGACATTTTGATCAAGGCTGAACATTCTTCTTTAATTGGGTTAAGGGGCCATATATTTTGCAGGAGGAGGTTATGTGTTAAAACAGTCTAAAACAGTGCATTATTAACATCATTCTTTAAAAAGGCAGATTGTCACGAGGTGGGCTTAAAGTCATGACTACATTCTCAAGCAGTTACAATTTCTTTTTAGACACTGAGAATAAATAATGAAGCCAGGGTTCTCTGAATACCTGGAGACATCTGAAATCAGGCACAAAGCCAGAAGGTAAAGTCAGGTTTGCCCTGAAGGTCTGTGTAGTAGAGTTGTTCACACATTGTGTAAATACTTTGAATTGGAGCAGGAGAGATAATATAAAAATGCTGTTTTACCACATAGACCTAGGGTGTCGCTCACTAGTAGAGTGGGTTTGGCCAGTTCTGTCAGTGAAGATCTGGTTATAATTGTTTCTGAGAAACTCTTCTTTGATAAAATAGATAGTAGAATCTTTGTGAAACGTAGAAGAGATAAACAAAGCAAATATACTCAGTTGCAAATTGCCCGGCCCCTCCTTGAAAGTGACCCCATTTCATAATTTGATTGTTCAATAAACACCAGGTGCTCTTCCCACGCTCGCAAATGTAATCTCAGCTGCTCTCTTAGTGGGTCATCCTTGAATAAATCTTATTGCCATGGTGTCTTTGGGAGATAATTTGTTCTTGTTTGTTTCTTATACCTTTGAAAAAATCAATCTATATCATATTTCAGAGGTCAGTTTTCCAGTGGGAAATTAAAGAAGTGACTTTCTGCATTGTGAATTGGAGCGTTTTAAAATCATGATTTGGTTTTTCATTTTTAAGGCAGGCTGCAAACAAGAGTTGTGAAAATTAATTTAATAGTTCATGACCAGTTGGGCCTCAATGAGTAGAAATAAGATAAAACCTTAGGTACAATACTGAGGGGGTGCTGGGCTGGGGAGATAGCTTGGTGGTATATGTGCCTTCCTGACAAGGGCAAGAATCCTGGTTCAATCCCCAGTATGCATGCCATGCTAGCCCTGCACAAAGCTCGGCACAAAAACTAGGTGTGGTGGTGTGTGTCTGTAATCCCAGTGCTGGGGAGGCTGAGAGAGGAGAATCACTAAGAGTCTGAGCTGTGTAGCAAGACCCTGTACCAAATAAATAAGCAAACAAATGAACAAAAAAAAAAACAGAGATTTTTTAAAAAATGAGAGGATGCTAAAAGTGCCACTATTCAAGATAAATGATAGTTTAATTCAATATTTTTAAAAATTGTTAGTGAAAAATATTAATCTTGAAGAAAATATCAAATTTTTAAATAAAAACAGGATCTAATCTTGTACTTGTCTGACTCCCCTCACTTATCTCACCTAAATACAATCCCTAATCCATTAGCTTTTAAAAAGACAGCATAAAAAGTATTGAGTGAATTAGAGATATTTCAAGTATGCATGTTGGAGTTATTAAAATGCAAAGTCCACACTCTGTACATGCAGTTTTTCCGATCAAAGACTGGGCACTACCTCCCTGTGTAGCTTTAGGCAATTTACTTAACCATTCTTGGTTTTAGTTTTCTCACCTATAACCTGGGATGAAAACACTACCTTCATTATTGGTAGGATGGCCACTTAATTTATCTGAACAAGGACAAGCATTTTAGTGGAAAAGTAGCATTAACAGACACTACAGCATTATAATGTTGAGTATTTCAAAATAAAATGTGTTTTTAAACAATAAGACAATTACAGATTTATATTATGCAAAAAACATGAGAGGACTATTCAATCCTGAGCTTTCGGATGCTTAAGGGCAAGACTGTACAGCTTCTATTTTTTTTTGTTTGTTTTATGTTCATGGAAACTACCTCTGACCTCATCAAGTGATGGCTTGGTGGCTTCATGGATTTTCCATGTCAAACTATTGACTAAGCCAGTACACAAGTGGCCAATAGGAGTAACGGTGCCTCATCTCTGCCAAAGACCAAAAGAAAAAATAATCTATTCCCAACCTTTTGCATCCAACTACATTTCATTTTATGAGTAAGCTCTCTGCAAACTATCCTAGGAACAGAGTGTTTGGTAACATTATATCTGGAAAACATTAAGAAAGAGACCAAAGATCATGATGTTGTTTACTTTACTTTTTAGTGTTCACCATATGTTAAAGTAAGAACTCATTAACTGCATGTTACAGCTTATATATAAATGTCCCCCAGGAGCTAGAGAGATGGCTCAGTAGAATAAGTGCTTGTCTGGCAAGCACAAGGACCTGAGTTCAATCCCCAGTTCTGAAAAAAAATTGTCCCCCAAAGCCTTAAAAGGTCATAGGTGGGAAGTTTTGAAGGTGACTGGATTAGGAAGTGCAACTGTACATTAAATGTATGAAACTGGATTAAAGATGTGGATAATGGAAGCCTCACCCTTGCTGTGGGTGGCACTGATCAATAAGCTTTTAGCCTGGATACCACAGAAAAAGAAAAGAGAAGTCAGGCTGCTGCTGCTTGATTCTTACTGCTTTCTGCCTATAATTCCATGGATTGTTTCTCCTTTGTGATGCCACTCTGCCATACAACCCTGCTTTAGAAACAGTTGACTATGACATGAAACCTCCATACATTATGAACTAAACTAAACCTATCTTCCTTTAACTTGTGGCTGTTGTATACTTTGTCTTAGGAAAGATAAAAATGACTATGACAATGCACATGCGTTACTCTACACTAGGAGATCACACCAAAACAGAGGCCAGATGTACACAGAAGTCAGGAAAATTCATTTTTTTTCTTTCTTAGTAATGTAGAATCAACCACAAGCGTTTACATTTGTCATGCAAAATGGCATGTGGAGGGCCAGTAATGCAGGTGGTAAGAGTATATGAACTATCAACAAGAATGGAAATGTAGAGTTTTTATTAATATACTGCAAGAGAGAGATGGCCAAATTTCAGGAGGCTGTGCCTCGGTGAGAGTTTTGCATTTTTTAAGGGATTAAAGACATGGGAAAGGCTCTCAGCAAATGTCTATATCTTAGAAATGAATTTTCCAGGGCATCTTGCTCCTTCTTAATCTTCCTGGAACACCTGCATTGTAACCAAAGTTCTACATCTGAATTGCGAATTGACAGACTCAATTACTTTGGCCTCACACAAGTTCCCCTCTCATGGGAAGGACGACTTCCTTTTATCTCATGCATGTTTGGGCCAAGGTTAGTGTATTATTTCATTACTGCTTAGAATTACTGGGAAGGACTGTTTCAATGCAGTAGTTTTTTCAGCACAGCACTGAGCTACACACTCAAGTTTGTGTCACATTATTTTTTAAATTTTGAGATAGACTGTTACTAAATTGCTAACTTGCCAAGGCTGGGCTCAAACTTGCTACCCTCTTGCCTTGGCTTTCCCCAGTTCTGGGATTACAGGCATGCACCACCATATCTGGCAAGTTTATTTTAATGAAACCATTAATAAAAATATTTTGTTTAAAATGAGGAAACTGAGAAAAGTTCTAAATCATACAATGCACTGGGAAAGTTATAGTTATAAAACAGGACTTTCAAAAAAATTAAAAAAATGAAACAAGACTTTCCTACGTAAGGGGTGCTGTAAGATTGCACCATTCCCAGAGTTGCAGTGGGGGTTAAATAATTGCCATGTATAACATGTTTAAAATGGGACCTGGCATATAGCAAGCCCTCAGTGAAAGGTTCCAGTACCATTTATTTTTTTTCCATACTTTTGTTGAGAAACAAATAGCAATGATATGGTTCCAAATCAAATTGCTAGGACAGTTCCAATAATTAACACATTGCATACATTCTTCCTAGTGGTTATTTGCTGTACAAGATGCGGACATGATATCCTATTTGCAAACACTATTAGAAAAACAATCCCTCTATTCATTAAGAGAATGTAACTATATATCCTAACTATTTTGAATACACAGATACAAAATGGACATTCATCTGTATCCCCTTTTTTGTTTAGTTCCATCATTTGAATATTATAGGTGTGCTAACTCAGAAAAATATTCTAAAAGAATCCAGTAGTCATAATAGTATTGGGTCTCCCTCTTGACTGGCAGTGTCAGAAATTGTTGACCTGAGTCCCCTACAGCTCAACATAATAACATGGCTTTACATCTTATACTTTGTTTTTATACTTTTCTGCTGGATAGTTAAGACCAAGGTAAAGCAGAACCTATGCAACAAGAGTTGTAGCTTTTGGTTCTGATAAGGTCAGTGAAATCCCCTCAGGATTTATTGTGAGAGCCTGTACCTCAGATTGTAGAACCTTTGTCAATGTCAGCCATGTGAATGAGTCATGGTCGTTGCTTGGCCAATGTGCTCTCTGTGAAAGCCTGAGAGAATGTTTTCTCTCCATGTGACTCTCCTTAGGCACACTTTACATCATCAAGCACTTTCCTCTTTGGCCCCATAATCTCCTTGATCAGAAAATTTGGGACACTACCGAGTTACATGATGTTACAGTACAAGTTCTCATATGTCCTGAGTCTTAATTGACCTTGGAAGGCCAGGGTCAAAATGTTGGCTTTCCTTGCAGCCCTCCTCTTTCTCTAAATTTGTTCTGCAAACTTATGTTGTTAACCCTGCAGAAGAGAAGCTTATTGTTATTACCATACAACCTAGGCTGTTAAGCTTAACCTCACTATCTGTCTCAATATCAAACATCTTAGGCGTAACATGGAACAGGTATTTTTCATCAAGTATTGATGCGTTGAACTTTAAGTACCTACAAAAATGGTGAAAAAACATTTAAAATATTAAAATATATTTTAAAAATAGGCATAAAGAATTACATAATTCTTGTTTTTACACATAAGTCCAGAAATCTAACCATATACAACCTTGTAGCAGGACAGTCCCACAACATTCCTTTTCCTGTCCCCTGCCTTCATTCACCACCCCCTTCTTTTTAAACAATCACCTACCTGAGAGACAGCACGGCAGCAACTGGCATGTCATGACAAGCAGCCTGTTTTCAGAAGACCAGAATGACAGGCACTACAAGCATGAACTTGCTATTACAAATTGCCATCTTCAGTGCAGTTGATCCTCAAAAAATTTTGGAAAGTTCTGCCTTTCCCAAAGGACAAATAATTTGGAAATACTCCTTTTTCTTTTCAAATTTCAGTCATCAGTGATTATTAGGAATCTTGACTGCAAAGGTCAAGCATATTTTGGTCTTTATCTCACAGTGCCCAACTCATAATATTAGTCATTAACTTAGTGTTTCAAATACTCATCTTGAGATGTTCAAACTCAAGAATATTTCTAAGCAAAATATGCATATTTATTTTTGTAAAGAGTATAAACAAGCAAACAAACAAAGCAGTGATTCTATTTATTTGTATCTCTACAAACTCTCTGGCTATCTTTTTTTTAACTTCTGGTTATTTATTTCAAAAATTCAATGTTTAGATGACGGAAAGGAGCTAAGTTATCATTTTGCAAATCTAAAAACAAAATTTTCTATGTGAAATTTTTTTAAATATAGAGGACTATTATAAAATGGTATCTAAAGGCCGGAGAGATTGCTCAGTAGAATAAGTGCTTCCCTGGCAAGCTCAAGGGCCTGAGTTCATTCCCTGGTTCCGCCAAAAAACAAAAAATGAAATAAAATAAAAAATGAAATAAAATAACATCTAAAAAAAACCCAGCCACAGACCTTCCACTCTCTTCCAGGTCTCGTTTTCCAGTACTTGTGTCTATGCCTTCATGCCATGCTGGTGACACCTCCTCACTTTGAGCACTCAGAGCACAAGTCTGGTTGCAGATGTGAGCTGCCCAGAATGCCCAGCGATACCGATGCCAACACGCATCCCATACTTATGGCCTGTGCATCTCAGGGCTCCTCTTCACATCTGCAGCTTGACTTTCACCTCTGAGAAGGCATCCACTTTAATGCTGAAGCCAAGCCAGAGGACACCAGAGCTGAGACTTCTATCAGGGGCTTTAGGTCTTGGCCTTTTGGCTAATATCAAGTGTAGTACCTGTTCTTATCAGTTTAATATTAGATATGTCCTCTATCTGGCTATCATAAGTGTATTTGTTTCCCACACAAACACCCATTTCTCTTTTCTCAAATGTAGCTCCTTTGGTACCTCTCTGGTCAGTAACTTCACTATTGACTTCCTTTATATGTTGTTATCTACCAGCACCTCCCCATAGTCTCTTACTAGATGATGATTTCAGCTTCTATTTCCATCTTGACCAAAAAATCTCACTAATATCACCTTTTTCAGGGAGGTTTGATACCCTTATAGCTTATTGAGCTCATCCTGGGCCTCCTTATTTCTGGACTATGATTACACTTCCCTTCCTCCCAACTGCAGTTATATATTCATATCATCATAATCTTATCTTTTTCTTTATTTCCTGTCAATATCTTCTTCATATTCTTCCTCATCTGTCTATCTTAGGGTTTATGATTCCTTATTTGGATCAGACCCTTGTGAACACTTCTAACTCCATTTTTCTCTTTTCCATCCCTCCTTCCTTCCGTTCTTCCTACAATGCTATCACACTGGAAAACTATAATCACGGTTAACTAGTTTAACCTTTAAGTTCTGTGTTCTTTTAGTACCTGAATCTGAACCTGGAGTGTTGCTAGGACAAAACACTCACCTGCTTGATGATTTTTCAGACTGTAAATTCATAGCCACCAATTTCATATGGACACATCACAGTCTTTGTCTCAGTATCTGACTCTATCTATCATAGGGTTCTGGCTTTTTAATTCTGCAAAATTGCTATTTCCTACATAAAACCTTCTCCGTCAAGCTTTCTACAATCCTTTCCAACATAGTCTCAGCTGATAACCATCCTATTCATTGGAAGTTCCCAAAATTGCTTCATCAAACTGATCAACTTACTGGCAACTATAGTCACCTTCCATTTTGGCTGTACAGTGGTGAAGCACATGAACTCTGGGAATTAAATATTATTTAGAATTCTGCATCCACATATATATGAAGGCTTTGATTTTATTATTTTTTATAGCTGAGTAATACTCCATTTTATAAAAGTACCACATATTTTTCATCCATGACTCAGGTAATGGGCATTTTGGTTGCTTCCAAGATTTGGCTATTACAAATTGTGCTGCTGTAAACGGACTCATATATATCACTATGATATGATGTTTTCAGTTCTTTTGGGAAAATTCCCAGTAGGGGGATAGCTGAATTGAATAGGATTTCTTGTCCTGGTTTTTTGAGGAGTCTCCACATTAATTTCCATAATGGTTGCACCAGTTTACATTCCCACCAGCAGTGGAGAAGAGTTCCTTTTTCCCTACAGAAAATGCCTCTCCAACATTTGTTGTTGGCTGATTTCTGTATGATAGCCATTCTTTCTGAGGTGATATAATATCTCAATGTTTTTAACTTGCATTTCATGGATGGCTAGTAATGTGGAGCATTTTTTCATGTATTTGTTAGCTTCTTTAATTTTGTCCTCTGAGAAGTGTGTGTTCATCTCTGATGCCCATTTCTGGATTGGGTCTTTAAATTTGGGAGCCCTAATTTTTTTATTTCTTTATAAATTCTAGAGAGAAGACTTTTGTCTGAGTGCTTATTAGTTAAGATTTTTTTCCCAGTTTGTGGGTTGTGTTTTCACTCTGTTGGTAATTTCTTTCAATGTGCAAAAACTTAATAAGTGGAGGTCCCATTTGTTAATTCATTCAAGTATTACCTGTGCAGTTTTATTTTTGTTCATAAACTGTTTGCCAACCCTTATGTCTTCAAGAGTTCTTGCTATTTTTCTCTTCCAGGAGATTTAATGTTTCTGTTTTCATGTTTAGGCCTTTAATCCATTTTGACTTTAGTTTAGTGCATGGTGATAGACCTGGGTCAAGTTTTAGTTTTTGGCATGTAGAGAGCCAGTTTTTCCAGCATCATTTTTTAAAGGGTTTCAGGGTAAATTTTGAGGGGATTTGACTGACCTTGGCAGATACAAAAGTTACATTTCTTGTTATATAGGTCTTGCTTTATCTTGGTCTTAACCATCCAGCAGAAAAATATAAAAACAAGGTATGAAAAGTAAAGCCTTATTAGTATGCTGAGCTGTAAAAGGCTCAAATGAATGACGTCTGACATTGCCACTTCTGTGGAAAACTCACTTCTGTTATGGACTACTGGTCTATATTGGAATATTTTGCTGAATTCACATGCCTACAATATTTGAATGGCAATGGAATACCCATCTCTGACAAAACTAAACAAAAAAGGGCAATATAAATGAAGGAACATTTTTAATGAAAAAATATATAATGGTTAAAATAAATATACAGCTACTTTGTCTTAGTTCAATGAGAAGATTTGTACTAATAGTATTTAGACAAGATATCATGTCTACATCTTGTACTATGAATAACTACTATGAAGACAACAATATGCAATGTATTATTACTGTAACTGACCTACTAACCTGTTTTGAAACTGTCTCATTGCTACTTGTTTCTCAATAAAATTAATAAAACAATAGAATTCTGCTATGCCACTTCTTGGCTCAGGAGTCTGGACAAATGATGTAACATTTCTGTGCTTTAGTATCTTCATCAATGAACTGGCAATTATTTAAATCATTAAAATGAATAAAATATTTTCCCTATATAAAACCAACTTCTTCTCTTTGTATTTGATTCTTTCTTAATTTCTTACAAAATTTGTTCCTGAAATTATACCCTCCTTTCTTTAAAGTATTAACATCTTCTTTTTCACTTTGTCAAACATGTTCTTTCATCTTTTATATTAGAAAAATGCTCCAATGAACAAGAATTCTCTTACCTATCATCTTCTGTGCTCCCTTACCCAACTGAAGCAATTGCATGTAATATCTAAGGTCAAACCACTTTACTAATTTTTTTCCTATTCAACCTATTCTGGATAGGCATGCTAAGTGAAAAAGTGCTCCATTCTCAGAACATTTTAATTTCCACTCTCACAGTAGTGGAATTTCACTCAGTTTTACAAATTTAAAATATTATGTGCTTTATGGTCACTCCCAAATATATTTGCAGATTTTTTCTCACTTGAGCATATATACCATTATTATTTTTTTAATTTAATTTTTTCCATAATTTTATTGATAAACAAATAGCAATGAGACAGTTTCAAATCAAATTGGTAGGACAGTTTCAATAATTAACACATTGCATACATTCCTCGCAGTGGTTGATTGGTGTACAAGATGTGGACATGATATCCTATCTACAAACACCATTAGAACAAATCCCTCTATTCATTAAGAGAATGAGCACATACACCATTATGTCTCATAGGCCTCTAAACTTTACAGCATAAAAATATATCACTAGAATTCCACCCGGAATCTAGCTGTCACAATAGTTCCCATCTTATTTAATCGTAACACTAACCACCCAGTTGCTTAAAGCAAAAATTGGTGAGTTATATTCAATTCCTTTTGTTTACCTCCTCATAACAAATGCATCAGAATGACCATTTGGTTTTACCTTCAAAGCATAACCATTAGATATCAGTTTCCTCAAAAACTGCAGTTTATCTGTTATGTTAAGACAGATAAAATGTATAATATATTTTAAATGTTTATTGTATTTTAAAGATTGATGGGTTTTGACACATTCCAGTCAGAAACAAATAAACCTTCGTGGAGTGAACCCTGAATCTGACCATTTCCTTTTATTCTTATGACAACAGCTTAGTCTAAACCACTACCATCTCTTACCTATATTTCTTTTTCTTTTGCTTACTTTCTTTTTACTTTTTTTTTTTTGTATTTTAGGGAAGAGTCTACAGGCTGTTCAGGGTCTCACTACTAGATCAGACTCATACTGATCCTCCTGTTTACAGCCTCGCAACAGCTGGGATTACAGGCGTGTGCCACCATGCCCAGTCTCAATTGCTGTCTCAGCATGCCTGAGGCTTGAGGCAGGCACGGCAGGCCCAGGGATTGAAGCCCTGGTT
>NW_004524645.1:6868330-6870199 GCF_000260255.1 Octodon degus | reverse complement strand
TTTTTTTAAAAAAAATAGGTGCTCAAAATATGTGTTTTTCTCTGTCTGGCTTTAATTCAGTCTTTAATATGTATAATTTATCTTTCAATTAAAGCATGTTTATTTGACACTGTATTAATTTTTATCTTGAATTATTTTAGAAGTATGTTGTTAAAATTTTAAAATTTATGAAGATTTTTCTAGTTATTTTACCATTCAATTTAAGCACAATTCTGTGTAGATATTCAGATTATGTGGTCTGAAACTGCAGTCTTTTAATATTTGTTATAATATATTTTATGGGCTAAATCATTGTAAACTTATTGAGATATTTCTTCTGCATTTGAGAAGTATGAATATATACTGTATTTGTGGGGGGCATTGAATTCTATTTTTAAATGTTTTATGCCCTTCATGATTTTTTATCTGCTTTTTTTAGACAGTTACTAAGACAGGTATTTTAAGACCCTTCTCCGTGATGGTGAATTTATTTCTTCTTTGTATTTTCCAATTCAATCATGTACATTCTGAAGGCATATTATTGGTTTCACAAATTTCTATGATCATTAAATCTAGCTATTGAAATGAGTTTTTTATTTATTTATGTATTTGGTATAGGGTCTCACTATGCAGCTCAGACTTGTAGTGATCCTCCTATTTTCAGCCTCCCCAGTGCTGGGATTACAGGTGTCAGCCTTCACATCTGGACATGGTCAAATAGCTCAGTGCATCCCAGGGGCAGGCCAGCATGGCATGTGGGACCTGGGATCGAACCCTGGCCCCTTCACTTGCCAAAGCAGACACTTACTCCACTGAGCTATGAAATGATCATTCAAATTATGAAATATCTATTTCTAATAATAGTTTTTAACCCTATTTTCTTTAACAGTAGTACTGCTAACCTGGCTTTATTTGGTTAATATTTATATTGAGTTGGATTTTTAAAAATTTTTGTTTCATCTGACAGCCTTTGTTTTTAATTAGAATGCTTACTACTTTATAGTGTTTACTGATTTATTGGGTTTAAGTTTTTCTGATGTTCAATGATGAGTTTTTGTCATGAAAAATGTTGTTAATTAGTCACAGAACCTGATACCCACAGAGCCCAGACAGAGCCTAAGAATTTTCTCTACACTCCATTCTAAAAACATTTTACCAATTATTCGGAATCAGGAAGCAAAACAAAACTCATTTTCCATCTGTGGTCTAGGAAAGCACACAGTGAGCCAGTATAGTGCTTCTTAAATTTATCTCCTTGTAAGAATAACCTGGACTATTCAAAAGTACAGATTCTTATATTCCACATCAAACCTAACAAATCAGTGTCTTCAGAGGAGATCACTGAGAATTTGTGGTTTCACACAACAATCTCATGGGCAAAGAGGCTTATCATTGTAAGGAACAATTGCGAAAAACAGGAACATTAGAGCCCAAAGGGAGTTGTTGAATGATTTAAGCCTCCTGCTGGTTGTTGTGACATGAGTTGTTTAAACTCTGTACTATTTATGTGCTGAAATACCATCACAGTGTAATGTTTCCTGGGTAGCACAAGCACTCTTAAGCTGTGCCAGTGTGTAGGTTCTTTGGATGGATTGAAGAAATGGTTAGCACCAAAAAGGAGGTAAGGAAGGAGAAAATAGCCAAAGGTCCAATTTTAAAAGATGATGGACAACCATAAGGATATTCATACATACTAGTTTGTTTCCCTTTGGGCATACTGGGACAGAATGTTCTAAAGTGTATCAATGAGTTATAGGCCAGCTAGGCAGCTGGATATATTTATCATTTTAAGATTATGTGCAGGAAGTATTTTGGGATGTGCTGTCAGGACTCAGTGAGCTCACACATATAAATGCCTCAGTGTAAACAGTATCCAACAGCAAACATTCA
>NW_004524645.1:6866758-6868030 GCF_000260255.1 Octodon degus | reverse complement strand
GGAATTCTGGTATGCTGTATGGGGTTGGTTTATGAATCATAGAAGTAATTTCCAAGCATGCCTCTACACTGAAGTTGCTATAGAAATGCAGAAATACTGATACCTGCTGTGCACCATCTTGAAATTGGAATTTGTCTGATGTGGCCAAGGTTTGGAATTTTAAAAAAATTTCCAGGTGATTGTAAAATTCAAACAAGTTTGAGAACCACTAAACTGGAGATCTTGAAGTGTGTATTTCAATTTTCAAACGTCAAGTCTCTGAATAGTGTAGAACTTAAATTTCTGCACTAAAGTTTGTGATAATGAGATGGGTCTAATTAGATATATCAAGTTGTAATTTATATGAATATAGCATTATTTCCATAAAACTGGAACAAATGATGAAAAATTCAATCAAATCACTTACATGTACACACAGTCTTAACATGCAAATGATCAATGTTCAAAATAGCCAGGATTTTAAGTAACTTTGTCATGTAGAGTCACATACCCACTTAGAGTTGCCAAGTAAAATACAAAAAAACCCTATAAAATTTGAATTTCAGATAAACAAAGAATTTCTTAGTATAAACACATCCCATACACTATTTGGGACATAGTTATATGAACTATCGCTTGATATCCATCTGAAATTCAATTTTACCTACATGTCCTATATTTTTATTTGCTAAGCCCAACAATTCTGCCCCAAATTTTAAGGGAATAACTTGAGCCATAATTAAATGCACTAGGAAAAATCATAATAAAATATATCTTCAACTTATTGCTCATTTTATGTTCTTGTTTCCTAAATTACATTGCCTGTTAACCATCACAAGCACTACATGACTTTATACTGAGGACTAACTTACCTTATTCTGCCTCTTCTGTCTTCTTCGGAGGCGCAGGAACTCCTTGTGCTGCCTGGAGACAAAGTTCACTGCTGCATATTCCAGTAAGGCAGCAAACACAAACAGAAGGCACACTGCCATCCAGATGTCAATCGCTTTCACATAGGAGACCTGAAGGGGGGTTGGGGAGGGGGGAGAAGAGGGGAGAGAGAGAGAGAGAGAGAGAGAAAGAGAGAGAGAGAGAGAGAGAGAGAGAGAGAGAGAGAGAGAGAGACTATGAGGCTACGAAAGCTTTCAGGGAAACCAGATTCATAATAGTGTATACAGCAAAATAATCTCATTTTCTTCTTCAAGGATTTTCTAGCCTTTTCTTAAGGAACTATGTAAATTATTGTGCTAGTGCTGCAATAAACAACTTAAATGCCCATCAGTAAAGGAATGG
>NW_004524645.1:6864460-6866443 GCF_000260255.1 Octodon degus | reverse complement strand
AAAAAAAAAAAGAAAAAAAAGTCAGGCACAGAAGGACAACTACCACATGATCTCCTTTATATATGAAATTTGAAAAAGTTGATTTTATAAAAATTGAGAGTATGAAAAGTGGGTGATGTGTATGATGTATCCATAAGAAAGAATAAATTCTGGGGTTCTGTGGCACAGAGGGTGAATAAAATTAACACTAATATATTATATACTTAATGTGTTAAATAGAGAAGACTTTGAATGTACGTCCATAGAGAAATTACAAAAAGTTTAATGTCTAATATGTCTAACAGCTATGCTAATCACCCTGAGGTGATCACTACTTGATATACGCATGAATTTCACATCTCCCTGAGTATGGGGCTGTAGCCCAGTGGTAGAGCACACACTTAGCATGTGTGAGGCCCTTGGTTCAATATCCTGCACCATAAGTAAGCCTTAAATCATCACATTGGACTTCATAATTATTTGCAAATATGTATCAATCAAAAATTTAAAAGATTGTAACATTAAAAATGTATCCATTCTTTGGAGAAGATTATGAGAAGACAAGTGACAATCACAAGCCTCCCCTGCACCTTTGGTCCATCTCTCTCAGCACAGTCCACAGCTCAAGTAGCTTCATCCTTGAGACACATCCAAAGATAATATCATTTCCCAATGAGAATGGGATCCAGGTCTTTTCACCACAAAAAGTAAGTATGAGGTAATGTATATATTAAACAATTTGATTTAGCCATTCCACAATGGGTAGATATATTAATACATGATGGTGTATATTATAATGTTTTGCAATTATAATTCAAAAATTAATTTAATGAAGAAAAGAAAAGCAAATCTTTGAGTGTGAAACAGAGTGGGCACTACAATAAAAACTTCCCTCTTTTATTTTTCCTAACAAAATAACTAAAATTCAATATAGTTAGAAAAACTCCAAAACATTAATGAGAAACTATCCTATGCCCTTCAAAAACCAATTTGTAATTTCTAGTGTTATAACAATCCTAATTGAAATGAAAATAACTCTAAACAGTTTTCAACTTCGAAGTTCAAAAATATCCAACTCAATTAAAGCATCAAAGTTCTAGACTTGAGAAGGGATCTGATTGAAAAAGAAATTGTTACTACCCATCAGTGGTTGGTTAAGAGTTTAGTAAAGCTTATAAATTGACAGAAGAGATACTGAAGGTCAATTATTTTTACTTGCAGTAGATAATATGCCTCATCCCACTCAACCTACAATTACACAATTAAGGGGAAAAGTAAATAGAAAAAGTTTTAACTCTGGATCCTAGACTAGAAATGACACATCAACTTTCTAGCTGTGTGGATACTATTTAATTCTAACTTTTATATATGATTTAATTTTTTATAGTTGTACCTAATGTCAACCAGAATATTTGTTATGTATGTGTTAATTTTTAGCTATGTTTTTGAGTCAGGTTATCTCACTATGTAGTTCAGACTGCCTTGAGCTCACTGTGTAACACAAGAGTGGGGATCCTGCAGCCTCAGCCTCCCAAGTGTTGGGATCACAGGCATGTACCATATCCGGCTTAAAATTTTAACTCTTAAAACAGCTGTATTATCACATATTCTGATGTAGAAACTGAGCCACAGAGCAGTTAAATTGCTACTCAAAGTCATAAAACTAATAAGTGACAAGCCAAGATTAAAATTAGAAACTCAGTGGCCTAGTAGTATTTTCTTTCTGAACATACACAAACAAACACAATATTAGGATGATGCAGGTTGCATCCTGAATTTCCCTTTGACCTGTAATGAGTATTACCATGGTGTTGAATTTTTTCTAAACCATAATTTCCAAAGCTTTCATAATAGTCCATGCCATTATTAATCACTTCACAGTATAGAACACTTTGTTTATGTTCTATTTCATTTTTGTGACTGAGTTTTGCTTCTATGAACATTATTTCCCCAAAATTTTGACTATCTTTTTGCTCATTTAACAGATCAAATTTTATTTTTTTT
>NW_004524645.1:6859108-6864260 GCF_000260255.1 Octodon degus | reverse complement strand
TTTTTTTTTTGTCAGAACTGGGGATTAAACTCAGGCCCTTGCACTTGCTAGGGAAGCGCTTATTCTACTGAGCCATCTCCCTGGTCCAGATCAAATTTTAGATGAATTATATGAGTAAATGATACAAAACTAGGCTCTTGACTTTATAAGTTAATCGTAGTATATATAGAAACTCTGGAGATACCCCAAACAAGCATCATTGCCATTTTTCTAATTTCTCCGAGTTGTTTACCTCTTTGACTCCATTCCTCAAATGTGAATGAGGCATAATCATAGCACCTACCTCATGAAGTTGTTATTTGGATAAAATAATTAAATTTTTTATAAAGTTCTTATAATCCTATCAAGCACAGAATAAATATTATATCTATATTTGCGACCATTTGGCTATATAAGAAAGCATAACAATTAACAGGGAAGGGCCAGTGAGATAGCTTGGTGGTTTGTGCCTGCTTAGGCAAGCTTACAGAAGCACAGGGGGACCCCTGGCACCACATGCTACATCAGCCCCACCCCAGGTAGAGCTGAGCCTCCCACAAACAAGAAGAAAAACATTAACAAGGAAAATAAAAGTTAGCCACAACCCTAATATAATGTGATTATTATTTTTAAGGTCACCTTCTAAATATTATTATTTGTCTCACATAATCAGAATTATTCTTTAGTCTCACATACATCCTGTCAAAGTGGTTCAACACTTTGTCACCTCCAGCCCTTTGAGTGTATTACCCTTCCTACTCATGATGTTCCTTCTCATTTTTCATGATTAATGGACTCCTGAGATTTCCTCAGGACCTGACATAATGACCAACTGTCCTGGGAAGCTTTTCTAACCTTTCTCCCACCTGGGTTAGAGGCTGTTTTCATGTATCCTCATCTTATCTTCTATTGAAACTGGCTGTTTCTTCTTAGTTCATCTGCTTCCATGGTCATATCAATAGATTACAAACTTGGTTTCTTTCCCTGTTTCTTTTATTTTCTCTTTCTCATCCCTTCCTTTCCCTTCCCTTCCCTTCCCTTCCCTTCCCTTCCCTTCCCTTCCTTCCCTTCCCTTTCCTTCCTTTCCCTTTCTTTGCTTCTGTTCCCTTCCTTTCCCTTTCCTTTTATCCTTTCCTTGACTGACCTTGTGTGGTATGTATTATGCTGAATTACCAATGTAAGATGTGACAGCTTGTGGATAATGATTAGTTATAGGAGATGGATAAATGTAAGAGAACTAAATGAGTAAAAAATAAAGAGAAAGGAAGTAGCTAGCTATCTTTACATGTTTATGATTTAATTTCAATAATTCCAAACTATATATTATTTCCCACAATTGCATACATTTGATGCTTCTAAGAGTGGAGAATTAGTATGTTTTTAACTCTCTCAGGACAACTAGTATTCCTGGAATGGCTTTTTCCTTTAGTAGAGCAGTAATTTGCCTTTTACGTGCTCTTGTCAAGCAATCCAGTCCTCTTCTTTTTGATAATAGAACATTACCAGCCAGGCGTGGTGACACATGCTCGTAATCCCAGCACTTGAGAGGCTGAGACAGGAGGATAGTTGCAAATTCAAGACCAGCCTGGGCTACAAATTTAGTTGAAGGCCAGCCTGAACTGCATAGCAAGACCCTGTCTCAAAAAGTCAAAAAAGAAAGAGAACATTACCAGTTACAGCATCCCCATTTATATATTATTCAAAAAGCCTTTAAACGTTCAAGATCCAACACTGAGAATATGTCAATGGCTGTGATATGTCCATGCCAAGATTTAAGCCCAGCTGAGCGAGCTGACCATTGTTCCTGCCCTTCCTGGTGATTACAGCATTCAGTAATTTGCAGACCTTTCCCCTATCTCCTTGTGACCATCATCAGGCAAAGCATGGATTTGGCTTCTTTTATGGCTGCTCATAATGAATCCTTTCAGTTTCTTAATCATTTTGCTTGGTCTCTGAGTTTCCTCCACAACATGAACATCTTTCCAGCATTGAAGTGCCAACATAAATGCATTATTCACATGGATTTAGAGGGGGTTATGAAACATCTATTACATAGGATGTTATGTCCCTTATTGTGGGTCTCTCAGGATTGAGAATCCTTTTTGTTGCTTTTACACAGCTCTAATGTCAGATTCTCTCCCTTTAGCTGCTAATCCTTGGATGTCTTTAGCTCATATCTTTCCCTGTCACATTCTTTTTGTGATTCTTAGGCTTACACAGTCCATTCCTGAACTACTTTACTACAAACTTGCAAGATAGTTTTCAACTATAATTAAACTGTCAAAATTATGTTGTTATTTATCAAGTTGGAGTCTTTGGGGGGGCGTATTTAATTCAGAAATTAGAAATACCCAAATGTTGAGGTCTATTGTGTAGAATGCAGTACACTAGCTGTTGTGAGAGGTGGGAAAGATGGAACAAAGATGCTTATGACACATGATTCTTCCTAGAACTTCTAAGATTACACTTTATGGGTCCCTGTTCATACTATGTAATACAGCCACAAATTATGAGCTGAGAGTCAATTCTGTCCCACCACATTTATAAAATTTAATTGGACCACAGCTATACCCACTTATTTACATATTGAGTACGCTATTTTTTCACTAAAATGGCACACTTGAGTACTTGTGACAGAAACCAAATGGATTTTACTATCTGGTCCTTTGCACAAAATATTTGCCAGCCCCCAACGTAGACTATGTTGTCTTATTTATCCTGGGGTTGTTTTTCCAATGACCCTGTATTAAGGCTTAAGAAAGCCATGGTTCTTTAAGGAAGACAGTCATGAATGTATAACTGTTGCAATTCAGACAGTTTCACATGCCAAGGTAGACAGATAGGACCAAAAAGCTGACTGAACATGGGAAGACTGAGGTTGATGGAGAAATAAGAGACATTTTATTCCTGGATGATATGACATCTGATTTGAGGCTTGATGAAAGCCAGGATTCTGATGGATAGAAGCAGCTGGAAAGCTAAAACCATGAAGATGGGAAGGAGTACTGTGGGCTTTGGGAACTATGACCAGCTGAGTGACTTGGAAATGTGAGGGACTTAGGGGTTGCATGGTGAGGACAGACAGGTAGATGAGACAAGGAAGAGCAATTGAAAGCCTTCCCTTATGGGAAATTGCTTCTCTTTTCTTGACACTTTTCACTTCTGCACAAGGCTGGGTTCTCTTCTAGGCTCTCTTAATATCTTTGAGTCCTTTATGGAATGTCACTCTTTCATTATGTTCCTTGAATCCTTTCTTCCACAATTTTCACTGTACCTTAAAATTCTCAGTGAATTTGCCCTCTCTTGTAGCTTTCTTCATATTGCTATGTATGTTGTAGTGGCAAGAAAGATGTGTGTGGGTGGTGTTAGTGTGTCCTCTAACAGAGATTGGTCAAATTCTTATCAATCTCTTTTCCTCTACCAGTAAAACTAGATTTTCCAGTTCAATTTAATTCCCAATGAAATATGACAAAAGTTGTGTGGGCTAATTTAAAGCCTCTAAAATCTTCCATGAAATCCTTGGACTTAACCCATTTAGTAGCTATCTTAAGTGTCACTTATGGCGATTCCATAGATTTTAAAAAGCCTGGTTACCTAAAAGACTTAAGACTACCCATTCCAAAGTTGCATGCAATTTTTTTGTGGTAGCGGGGATCCCTGGCCCACATGTAATGTTAATGAGAAAGAAACTTTTATTGTATTAATCTTCAGAGATTTCTGGGTTTTCTGTTTCCAGAACTCATCAGTCTTGACCTCTCAGTCATGCTTGTACTAATTCTAAAATGACTATAGTTAATATTTGCAAAATCCAACTCATTGGGTATCCCTTCCTCCTTCATCTTTCTCATTAGAATTGTTCTTCTCATTGACAACTCTGATTTTACTGGTGGTTTTTTACTTTTCTTCATTTTGTTGGTCAGTCTGATGAACACATTCAACATTTCTTTCTGCAAAACACACTAGGGTTTACTCTCTTCTCTCCATTCCAAAGATGTCATTACAATCCCAGTAATTAACATTTAGACCTGGCTATTATAACAATTTCTTAACTGGTCCCTCTACATTCAGTTCCTCATGCTGGCACTTAGTCCTACTGCTTCCGTGAGATTAAATTCAAAACACCAACTTCATTTTGAAATACATGCGCTTAAGAATTACTCTGGCTGCCTATTATACTTTCTGGTATTCAAGATCTTGCTCAGCATGTATCTGCCCCAGTTATTCAATCTGAGTTCACCTTTTCCTAACACAAACTTTGTACTTTGAGCACTTCTGCTTACCCCTGAGGAATCTAAGTTCATTGCCACTGATGACTCACTGTGTATAGTAATGGTTCGCAAATGGTGAAGAGTGATTTTGTACCCCAAGGGGCATCTGGCAAATGCCTTGAGATAATTTTGCTTGTCACAAGCAAGGATAGGTGCTACTGGAATGTAGTAGATGGAAGTCAGGAATGCTGCTACACATCTTAAAATGCTCAGGACTGCCTTCATCACAGTTATCTAGACCAAGACAAATGCCAACAATTCTGACATTGTAAAACCCTGAGATAATTAAACAAAATGAAAAAGCAGAACCCAGGAATCTATGTCTAGTGCAGAAGTTCTCAAGCAGTGTTGATGTTATTTAAAGACATTCATAAATATCTTAACATATTTTTGTGTCCTGATTGGGAATTGGAGATTTGCTACCTTTTGTAGAGGTATAGATCAACCATGATGCTAAGTAACCTACCAAAATCACAACACAGCCTCCCATGAAAAAGAATTATCCATCCCAAAATATTAATAGTGTTGTAAGACTGAAAAATCCTGGCCTGCATTCTTCTCCCAGCATACAAATTCATTACCGTTTTTCTCTGCCTCTTCATTGCTAAATAATTCCATAAGAAGTAATGCAAATTTCTCCACCTCCAAGATTCTTTCTTTGTCTTATCTTTCATGCTTTAGTCTTAGTAACTTCAGAATTTGTAATGAACTTACAGTTAGAATCTTCCAGTGTAGTATTCACTGCATACATATGTGTTTTTCCTACTCAAATGAAATATAGGATATATTAAGAATAAAAAGCCAGTAGAACAAATCATTCTATTCATTAAGAGAATGCAACTATATATCTATCCTAACCACTTTGAATACACAGATACAAAATGGACATTCATAGTTATATCCCA
>NW_004524645.1:6848048-6858621 GCF_000260255.1 Octodon degus | reverse complement strand
TACTACATATGAAACAATACAAAAAAGGCCAGCATTCATGTCAATAAAGACCAATCTTTGACATTTATTGAGTCCCTCATAACTTTATGTCAATTGACATGTTTACTGAGTAAGACATAAATTTAAGTTCCTTTCATAATCACTGCTTTGTATGAAAGGTCAGCTGCAAAAATAACTAAAAGTAAAAGACAATTAGGTGGGCACAATGGTACAGGATTATTATTCCAATATTGAAGGATACAGAGGGAGGGGGAATGAGAGTTCAAGTCCTACCTGTGCAATTTGGCAAGACCCTATCTCAGTTCCTTTAAGGGCCAGACATTTAGCTCAATGGTAAAATGACTCTAAGTTTGATACCTAGAACTATGCACACACAAAATTAGCTTAGAAAATTGTATTTTTGAGCTGATAGCTCATGATATCCAGATCTCTCTTGATTTGCTTTCACTAAGGAAAAGAGTGCATAATACTTCTATAACTTTACAACTGTCTCACAGAAAAGTAGAGCCAATTAAGTGGTTTAAGTTTTCATGGCACTAGATAGACAATGATCTGTTGTTTGAACAGATCAGTTCAGTGATGGAATTCAGTTAATTGCTTAGTTGTTTTGCTATTGTGTTGATATTTTTAGAGCTATTTTCAATCTTTGTTCATTTTAATACTTACCTGTATTTTTGAATATTTTTGGCAAATTTTCTTGAGTCAATTGTCTTTCTTAGTTATATCTTCACTTTCAAAGTTTAAAAGTCAAGCCTGAATTTATTTATTTTACCCCTACAATTTGTTTTGCTTGTCTTCATACATTGCAGTGTTTTTCTGTAATATGAAGCCAGTTATTCATGGGTTAAGCCCTTTATTGCCCCATATGTATCCCCAGGACAGAAAAATAGATCACAATTTTAAAAAGAATACTGGAATTTCTTTACAGGTTGGGCATCTTCTCTGTTTCTTGAGTAATCACTTCCATGTAACAGTGTGCAAACTTGAATATATTGATATTCCCAGCCACTAGGATGACCTCCAAGTATCTGTGACATTCTGTAGCAGCTGATAAAGGAGGACTGCTTATGAACATGTGCAAGAAGATCTCCATAGAGAAAATACCAAATGACTACCACCAATGAAGAGCTTTTTAGAAGAACAGGGAGAAAATGGAATTTATAGGACAAATTGAATTTTTCAGTTGTCTTTCTTTAAGTGCAATGATCATTCACACCCTCTTCCTTGAGTTAGTGTTTGTTCTCTAGCTGTTCCTGCAGACCATTGCTAAAGCAGAATAGGTTTTCTGTCTGGCCCAGTACAGTTTTATTTCATCTAATTTAGAAGTATAAAATTCTTAATTAACTTTGATTATTATAGTTGCAGAAATAAAGATTACCTGCAATCAATACAACCTGAAATATTCTTCCATTACACAGAAAGAAGACTTTTTATTGTATTTTAGGGAAGGGTCTACTTGGTTTTCAGGGTCTCACTACTAGATTGGAATCGTGTGCCACCACGCCCAATCTCAATTGCCATCTCAGGACACCCCTGGGGCAGGGCCAGCACGGCCGGCCCAGGGATCAAACCCCTGGCTCCTGCACCAGCTTGCAGGTGCTTTAATCTGCTGAGCATTTTGGCCAGCCCTGGAATAGAAGACTTTGATACTCTAATCAACCTGTCTTTTGGTGGCTACTGTGAAGCCTAATGCCACGCTCATGATCCCATTTTATGAGAAGAAAATAACTTTATTGTATGCAGGTCTAAATCTTGCTACTAATGAACCAATGTGGAAATCAGAATTCTATTTTCTTTTTGTTTTTCCTCCTATCACATTCAGTCATTGAGAAAAATATAGATATTCAAATTAGTTTTGTACCAAAGATTCCTGATGTTGCACAATCTTATCTTTATAGTTTTGTTCTCAAGTTGCCTTTTTATTGCCTAATTGAAGAGCTCACACTTGCTTTTTGGTAAGGGGAAAGTCATATTTCCTTGGAAAAGAAGGATGGTGGCAACACTGACTAGCTGCCAGTCCCTGTATCACCACTCCCATCCCATTTAGTGGTTAGATAGACATTCCTGTTAGGATTTGGGGCAAAGTCCTTGAATAAACACAACTCTTGCAAAGGTGTTGTTTGCAGAAATTGCCATTGGGTGGCACTGGCTCCCAACCTGCAAGAAGCAACCAGTATATTTGTTCAGCATTGGATGGTACACCAACTTCGTTATCTGATGTTATGTCTAAAGATGAGTAAGTTTATCTCCATTATAGTAATCAGGAAACCATTCAAAGTAGGTTAACAAAACTCAAAATTGATGTGAGCTTTGAGAGATGAGAAAAAGAGTAAAACTGTCAGCCCTAAAATACACAAGAAACTACAGGTGGAATTGATTATTAGAAATGCTCTGGCCAGCCAGATAGCTCAGCAAGCTAAAATGCCTGCTTAAGCTGGTGCAGGAACCAGGGTTTGCCATGCCACACATACCCCCGGGGGAGCACTGAGAAAGTGACTGAGACTGGGTGTGGTGGCACATGCATCTGTAATCCCAGCACTTGGGAGGCTGAAAACAGGAGGATCACTATGAATCCGATCTGTGTAGTGAGTCCCTGTAGACCCTGTACTAACTACATTTAAAAAAAAAACAAAAACAAAAAAGAAAAAAGAAATGCTCTTTGAAATCTTGCCTGTTGAAAATATAGGTATCTAATGGAGTCAATAAAAGGAAGAGATTGCATCTAGATAAAGATAAAGAAACAGGCCTGGGGGTATATTTTTCCCTATGCTTGTGTTTGCCACATTTCATTGCATTTTTAGGTCAGACGAACACTGATTCCTGTCATAATCTGCTTCCTGTAATTGTACCTTCAGGGGTAAGATAAGTAATGTATATTTTCTCTCTAATAAGGCAGGGATGAGAAATGGGTGGAGGTCAATAACAAATTGCCCAGCAAAAGAGTCAATTGGGTTATCTCAGTACTAGAAAATATCAGAAAGCATCTCAGTATTAGCGCTTTAAGGGAATGGTGAGATTATGCTCTACCTAATACATGTTTGCCTAGTCAATGTAGGGATGCACATGTGTTTGGGAAGGAGGGAGGGAAACAGAGGAATATAGGGAGGAAAAGAATGGAGAGAGAGGAAGAGAATGGAAATAAAAACATATTTGGACAAGCCAACTTGTATTTTAATCCTACCTGAACAGTCAATGAATTTGGGGGAAATTGTGTAACCTTTGAATTTTAGTTTCTTTATATTGAGGTAGGTGTTGAGTGATTACAGCCCCATGGGGTTGAAGAACTGAATATGACATTTTATGTAAATCTTAACACTTACTTGGCAGAATGTAGATGCTCAGTCACATTGGTTTGCAAGAGATGAGCTCCTGAAGACACTGCATAATTCAAAACTTGCATAATTCAAGGAAAATTTCCCCAGGAGAATAAATGTAAATGGAATCTGTCGTATTTCATGTTCTATGCGTGCATTAAGACCTTATTAGTATTTTTATATTGCCCTATTTTAAGTTCACATAGCCTAAGTTCACATAAAGTGGAATCTCATTGTAGTGAACCACCTTGTATGTGATGAGGATTGAGATATTCTGCCATAGCAATGAAACCATACAAACCCACTGCAGTCACTATCATCAACAAAACTCTTATAACACAGAATTCCATGAGTTATCTCCATAATAAGAATTGGAAAGCTGAGTTTACTGATTAACACCAAAATCACACAGCAATAGACTTGGGCCGGTGAGATAGCTTAGCAATCTAAAGTGCCTGCTTAGGCAAGCTTAGGCAAGTGCAGGGACTGCAGTTTGAACCCCAGTACCACATGCTGCACCAGCCCTGCCCCCATGGTGGGCTGAGCTGGCCACACACAAAAAAAATGGTTAAACTGAAGTCCACATGGAATATGTTTCATATGCCTTTGCTCCAAACTCTGTTGTTTCGTTTTTCTCTGGTTTAAGTGAGCCCTGAGGGGCCCAACTTCTCTAGAGTTGAGTCAGAGAAATTCCTCACTGGCAGTGCTTTCACCAGATGACAACATTTGATATAAGAGTTAAGAAGGTCCATGTAGTGGGATAGGTAAATAAGTAAAGAGCATCACTGGAGGTAGTACAATGATAAATGTTGAAAGATGGCAGATAAGCGCAGTCTTCTTTATTTGCTCTCTCAATAAGCAATTGTTGCCTCACTTCTTTGTGTGCTGTTTCTACTTCTTTACTCTCCTAAAGCACCCCAGCCTAGCTTCAAATTTCATAGTTGGGAGCAAAGAAGGAGCAAGTAAAGAGAAATTGGATTAAAAAATCTTAGTCTTCTTCTAAAGACTGCTTTAAGTGAAAGGTTTTGGAATTGTGGGTAGGGTTTATGGTGCTAATAGACTTTTTTCCTAATTTCTATCCTGTAATCTCCTGAAAGCAGACTTCATGGGAGGAAGTATATAGAAGAGCTGAGAGGTCTCCCGTCCCTGCACTAAGCATGTTGGTTTATGATTCCTAAGACAGTTATGCTTCCAAGAATGAGATGAGGAGAACAAATTCCCTATTTTGTTATGAAATTTTGTTTTATTTTTAAAAGAAGCATGGTGGGGCTGGGGTGATGGCTCAGTGGAATAAGTGCTTCCCTGACAAGCACAACAGCCTAAGTTCAATTCCCAGTTCTGCAAAAAAAAAGAAAAAAACTTTAAAAAAATTTAAGAAGCATGTTTTTAATATTTTATTTGTTAATATCTACTTGTATGATATCAAAATAAAAATTAAAACATAGTCTAATTTTCCAAAAATATATAGCCCTCCTCTATCCAGATTCAAATATAGAAAGAAGAAGAGAGCATCTTACACATCCATTTCTAAAACTCAGGACCTGATCAGAGTGAGTTGACAGATCTGTTTTGAGCAAATGTTGCCAGGTCTTCATCCCATGAAAATCACAGATAGTGTACTTCTGATGAATAGTGACTTCTGAGATGACTAGTGGGTAATTTATGTAGGAAATGGATGACTCTAGGCTACAAAATAAAGACAGTCATAGAATCCCAGTTCACTCTACAATGGTAAAGAAACCATTTCACCAAGAACATCTAGAATCCGTGAGAGCTGTAGGGAATGAAGGTATGGGGAACTCCCTGTGTCGAGTACGCACACAATGTGCCTCAACACTTTTACCACTAAAATGCCACAAAATGGAGATGAGAACAAGAATGCCTTTGAAGGAAGGTGTTTGAGAGGTGAAAGTATGGCATGAAATATTAATTTAAATAAAATGTCGAAGACAGTGGTAGCTGAGAACCTTTTATTACCTAGCCTCTTGCCTGTGACCTAGTTTAGAGTCAGTTCTGTGCTTTAATGTAAAGTCACACTAAAGGATGCAGGTCAGCAAAGAAGTCTCCACAGGAGTCAACTTGACACAAAGTTTACCCTCTTGGCATGGGAAACTGGTACTCAGGCTTAGGTGTTCTTGCCTACAGCCCTTGAAGCTAATCAGCTACCTACTGTTTCATACTATACAAAGTGAAGCTGAAGTGGAAAAATTCCAGTTCTCCATTATTCTCCAGGTTCCATGTGGGGAGAAGAAAAGGAACTACAGGTCAATCAGAGATTAGCAATTGATGTGCTATAAAAGTCTCTGACTGGCCTGATGATCTTACATTTTTAGTGTAAAATATCAAAAATCATACCACACTGTGTGCAGTTCCTGTAACAGCATTATTTTGGCACAAATCACCTCAATGCCATTCTCTTTCCCACAAAAAGAAGCAGCACAAATCACCACCTAATAATTAGATACTTATTTTCAGTAGATACTAACCTGCTGGAGTCTGTTGGTAATTAAAAAGAAATCCTACAACCTCTTGAATAAAAAGGCACATATAAATGTGCCAACTTTTTAAAGAAATGAGTCATTATTTATCACTAGATAAGTACACAGAATGCTTAAAAGGGAAATTCTAAGTGTAGTAAGATTTTGGTTGGGTTTATTGAGCACATCAGTTTCTAATTTATCAGTTGCATATATCTGCTTTAGAGAGTTTAGATCAGTTTCAGTCTCCAGGTAGCAATAAATCTTGTAGGATTACATAAACCAAGAGGAAGCAGCAGGCTGTAATGCTGGAAGTGGTGAACAGAAGCCAGGGATGTGGGTGTTGGCTTTGTCACTGGTGGGCTTTGCAAACCTGTATTCATCATTTCTCCTTTATTGCACTCAGGCTCCTCCACTGATATATAAAAGAGCTGGCCAGGTGAATTCCAAGGATTCTGTTATTTTAAGATTCTATGATTCAGGGAAAGAAAAAGTGAGAGAGCAAACAAAGTCAATAGCAGTCTGGAGTCCCAATTTCAAGGTAATCTGAGCTGTTAGTACTTTGAAGCTCTCTACCCTGCATTCTTACCACTTTCTGTGTTGTACAATGTGTATTCATTAAGAATCTATTTGCTGAGCCGGGGAGATGGCTTAGTGGAATAAGCGCTTCCCTGGCAAGTGCAAAGGCCTGAGTTCAATCCCAGGTTACGAAGAAAAAAAAAAAGCATCTATTTGGCAGGCAGTACTTATCCGAATGATAAGTTCATTGTGTAGAAATAAGTGGTATTAATGATAAAAGGAACTACATGTGTAAGTACCCAGAGTTTACATTAAGAATCAGTGGGCAATTATGTAAATGATTTGCAACTTACTTTAAGCAAATGAATCTGTTTTTCTACCAAAGAGATTTCTTTAGTAGCTTAGCAACTTTCTCAATATAAGTGCAAGGAAACCTAGAATACTTCAAGGAGCAGCTGTCAATGATACAGAGATAGAGATAGGTAGATAAACCACCAGATTTGCTGTTATTCAGTGGGACAAGTCTGAAAAGAATTCTACAGTTTTTAGAGGATTCCCCAGAAGTACTGGGTTCCAGTTGATTTCCATAGTAACCAAATCCATAGTACACTTTGTTTGCTTTTCTACTTTCCCTATGTATACTCCACACTTGCTCTTGTCCTTCCTGAGATAACTACCTAAGCAAACTATAGGAACCCAAAATACTTGTTATAGACTCTATGATTTACTGAAACAACTCAAGCTTCAACCTAGATCATTAGAGCTTGACACAAAAACAATGAGATCAAATAACACAAATAAGCAGCCAATTGAATGAATTATTAAAATGAATGAGCTCAAAGATGGTATAAATAAGCAGCTGGATTAACTAAAGAAGATAATACAGATTATGAACCATGCCTTCATTAAAGGGAGTTTCTGAAAAAAGAAGCAAGCAAATCGTGGAAATGAAATCCAAAATTAGTCAAATAAAAATGCAATTCATAGTCTTAGTAGTAGACAAGACTAATCAGAAAAAAATAATCTGAGGTTTTGAAGACAATGTGGTTGTACTAGTACATTCAGATGTTAATATAGAAAAAAGAATAAGAAAAAATAAAATATTCAGGAACTCTTGAACAATGCTCAAAGAACAAATTTAAGACTCATCAAAATTAAGATGGCTGAGGAAGTATAGGCTAATGATATAGAAAATCTAGGCACTGAGATGATAGCAGTATTTTTTCCAAATCTGGCAGGACGGATGTATACTCAAGTATTAGAAGCATTTAGAAACCCAATAAAAGGACCCTCTCCATGATAAATGATTAAAAAACTTGCAAAAACTCAGAAAAAAGAAAGAATATTAAAAGTAGCTACACAGAAACAAGTCACTTACAATAGGAAACCCATAAGCCTATTTCTCAACAGAAATCTTAAAGGCAAGGGGGCTTTGAATGATGCATTTCAAACCCAGAAAAAAATTACTGCCAATCTAGATTATTGTGTCCCATAAGGCTATTTTTCAAAATGAAAAGAAAAAGTAAAGATAATTATAGGGGCCAGGGAGATGGCTCAGTGGAATAAGCACTTCCCTGGCAAGCAAAAGGGCCTAAGTTCAATCCCTGCTTTCACCAAAAATAAACAGACAAACAAACAAACAAGCAAACAAACCAAAAAGGGTAATTATAAACAAAAGAAATTCATGATCACTAAGCCAGCATTGAAAGTATTGAAGGGAATCATAAACACAGAAGATGACACTCGCAAACATGGGACTGAAGGGAAAAAATCATAGGGAGAACAGATAAATGAATAAAAATTAAAAAATGAGTCAAACAGTAGTAAAACATAAAAATGTAAGAAACCAATACATACTTTTGGGGCTGGGGAGATGGCTCAGTGGAATAAGCACTTCCCTGGCAAGCTCAAGGGCCTGAGTTCGATCCCAGGTTCCGAAAACAAAAAAAGCACAACATACTTTTAAAAGGTTTTAATTCTCCCATTAAAACACACAGACTGGCAGATTGGATCAAACAGCAAGAACCATGTGTATGTTTTCTGCCCTAAACATACCTTCTGGTAGAGATTGAAAGTGAAAGGACAGGAAATAATATTCCAAGAATAGGATTAATTATACTTGAGCCAACCAGGTAGCTAAGCATACTAAAGCATCTGCTTAAGCAGAGTGCAGCAGCCAGGGTTCAATCCCAGGCATGTGGTGCTGGCCCCATCTCCCAGGAGTGCTAAGATGACAATTGAGCCTGGGTGTGGTGGCACACGCCTATAATCCCAGCACTTGGGAGGCTGAAAATAGGAGTATCAGTAGGAGTCCAATATACATAGTGAAAACCTGTAGATCCTGTCCTAAATACATTTTTTTGAAAAACTGCACTTGTATCTGACAAAGCAGACTAGAAACTAAAATCAGTCAGATGAGACAAAGAAGACCATTATATATTACTAATTGAACAATTTACTCACAAGAGATAGCAGTTTTAAATGCACATACAACAAACATTACCACATCTAATTTTATAAAACAAATCCTGTTTGCCATAAAAAGTAATAAAATCCCCAATACAATCCTAGTATGAGACTTCAATACCCTATATTCACAATTAGGACAACTAGACAAAATATCAACAAAGAAATCTCAAAGTTAAACTATATACATTGTAGATCAACTGGACTAAATTAGACATCTAGGGAGCGTTCCATCCAGTAACTTCAGAATACACTATCTTTTTTTAGCAGCTCATAGAACTTTCTCCAAAATAGACCATATTTCAGGCCATGGAGAAAGCCTTGGTAAAAATAACAAAAAATTAAATAATCTCATTAGATCACAGAAGAATGAAGATCAAAATCAATAGGAAAAAATCCACATAAATAGCTGGAGATTAAATAATACACTTCTGAATGATCAATATGTAAATGAAGATTGTCAAGCAAGAAATTTTACAAAATACTAGAACTGAATGATGATGGAAGTACATCATACTGGAGTTTGTGTGACACAATGAACACAGTTAAAAGACGAAGTATAATTGATTTTTTGAAGGGATAAGTTAATGTTTAAAATTTTTATTTTACCAATTTTACATGCTTATATCTGGTAATCTGAGCAACTATATTGAAGACAACAATGTGCAATATAAAAACCATTGTTGAATACCTACCTACCCTCTTGGTTTATTTTTGAAATTGTGTATCATTGCTAATGTCTTATCTATTATTTTTATTCTCTTTAAAATTATATCTGTGTGTATATATATATATATATATATATATATATATATATATGTATAGTATCCCAAGACAAAATAAAATGTAACATTTACTTGGAAAACAAAGATGAAATCATGTAGTGATGAGTACCTACATCAGAAAAACAGAGTGATCACAAAGAAGTAATCTAATGTTGCGTCTCAATGTCATAGGAAAACAAGGAGAAATCAAATACAAATCCAGTAGAATAAAAGAAAGATGAAATTGGAAGTTAATGAAGTAATGACTAAAAAAGAACATAAAGGATTAATGAATTAAAATTGATTATTTACAAAGATAAAATTTGTAAAACCTTAGCCAAACTCACCAAAAAAGAGAGAAGATGCAAATTAATGTAATTAGAGATGAAAAAGCAACATTATAATATACCAATAAAATCCAAAGGATTATTAGAAACTATTTTGAAAATTTATATTCCAACAAATTGAAAACTGTAGTCCAAATGGATAAATTTCAACAGACATACAATCTATGAAAATATTAAAAATTAAAATTTTTTCCATAATTTTATTGATAAACAAATAGCCATGAGACAGTTTCAAACCAAATTGGTAGGGCAGTTTCAATAATTAACATATTGCATACATTCTTCCTAGTGGTTATTTGCTTACAAAATGCGGACATGATATCCTATTTATAAACTCTATTAGAACAAATCCCTCTATTTATTAAGAGAATGTAACTATATATCTATCCTAACCATTTTGAATACACAGATGCAAAATGGACATTCATCTATATCCCCTTTTTTGTTTAGTTCCATCATTTTAATATTACAGGTGCGTTAACTCAGCAAAATATTCTAAAAGAGTCCAGTAGTCCATAATAGTGCTGGGTCTTCCGCTTCACTGGCAGTGTCAGAAATTGTTGACCTGAGTCCTCTACAGCTCAACATAACAACATAGCTTTACTTCCTATACTTCGTTTTTATACTTTTCTGCTGGATGGTTAAGACCAAGATAAAGCAAGACCTATGCAACAAGAGTTGTAGCT
>NW_004524645.1:6831886-6846743 GCF_000260255.1 Octodon degus | reverse complement strand
AAAAAAAAAAAAAAAGAACACAAAAAGCAATGAATCTGGCAAGGATTTGGGGAGAAAGGAACCTTTTTATACTTTTGATGGGAATGTAAACTACTACAATTACTATGGCAATCTGTATGGAGATTCCTGTAAACACTAAAAGGAGATGCACTCTGCCTGATTCTGCTATAGCACTGCTTAGTATATTTCCAGAAAAGCATAGGCAGAAATGTATTCTAATACCTGCATACCCATGATTACAGTGGTGCCATTCGCAATTAGTAAACTATGGAAACAGGTTAGATCCCCATCAACAGATGACTGGATGAAGGAAATATGTTATATGTCATATAAAGAAATACTATTCAGTCATAAGGAAGGGAACAATGCCATTTTCAGAAAATGTATAAGACTGAAGACCATCACGTTAAACAAAAAAAAACTAGTCTCAGAAAACTGATTATCTCATGTTTTCTCTTATACAAGCAATCTAAAAGTAAATTAGAAAATAAATTATTAGGAAATTACAGGACGTTTGAAGCCTTTCACAGATGTGGAAGATGATGTGGGAGGGAAGAAAGGATGAAATTAATCAAAATATATTATATGTATGTACCAATAGAGCACAAAGAATCTTATTTTTTGTATCACTAATGTGAGCCAATAAAAACTTAACCACATTACACTAGAAGAGCAATTCAGAGTTAATTTGCACAGTATACTATAGTAAGTCTTCTAGGTCAGGTCCCAATGATTCTTACATAACATGTATACTACTTAGATCTTTACAGAAAAACATGTTTTGAATTCATGCTCTAATCATATATTGTAACTCCACCTGCCTAATTCCCAATATAGGCTGAACTCTAAATGTTAATCTAGATTTGCATCAATATAGAAAGTAAAACTGAATTGAAAATATACAATTCATTTTAGGAGACTATATTTGGATCAAAAAACAAGTCATTTTAGACTGTTCCTCATGTATGAGATGCTGAGTGGTACAGGAAAGTAAAATTTGTTTCCTGACATTACTAACCTGTTTTGTAGAGATAAAGAAAGACAAAACAATGAGTGATAACCTTGCACTCTATTCTTGCTGGTTTGGCGTTGTGGTAAAACTTATAAGCACACGTTCTGCTTGTTTCTTACTTGTGAAAATTGGGAAACATACTTGGAATATGAATACCCATTTTCTCCCCTAAAAATGGGATAATAATGGAGCCCATTAGGTTTGCTATAAGTTTTCAGATATACATAAAATAGTAATCAGGTAGTACTTAGTATCTGGCTGGCTAATTGTTGAGTGGCTAGTTCTCATCATTGTGGCGGACCTCTTATTCCTCTATGCTGCCATCAGAGTTAATGCCCTGAATGCTGACAATTAGATTAATTAATAGTTTCATTCAATTTAAGATGTTCATTAAAGTTAAGTGTGAGAACCAGTCTCATCTGACTTCTTCCTGAAAAGAAGGATTTAAGAGAATTGGATCAACTTTTGTATGTTGAAATCAGTTCTATCTGTGAGTGGCTAATTTTCCTTCAAATATTCTTAAAATTACCCTTTGGCCTGAAACAGCTGAACTGTACCTTCTAATCCCAAACTACTAATTTTCAGAAAACTGGGCAAAATTATTCCTTGGGAATTTTAGATATACTATATGTAAGTTCCATTTTATGCTTTCTCAAATGCCATTAGATATATATTCATGATTCATAATTCATCAAGTCTGATCTTTGCCATAATAGTCTGTTGAGTTGGCAGTAATGTCAAAAGTATACAATTAATGAGCAACATAATCAAAATACTAACTTTGTATAATTTTCTCTAACATTATGAAGCACCATGGGCAATTAGTATTATATTAGTATCTACATATTATAGTTGTACAAATACTGAGGTCTAGAGTTTCTCTGCATCAAAGAATCAGTTAAAGGCAGCATTAGGCCTCTAAAAATGTTCATTTTTATTTCCACTGTGGTATAATATATTTATTCCAGTTTACCACTTGAAATATCTTTGGGGGCTGGGGAGATAGCTCAGTAGAATAAGCGTTTGCCTGGCAAGCGCAAGGGCCTGAATTCAATCCCTGATTTTGCCAAAAAAGAAAAAAAAAGTAATATATTTTATTTCTTTACTCCTGCTTGCATGTGAGGGTGTATTATGAGATCAATATTTGCCTTGCTTATGTTCACTACATCAGCTAATAAAATTTTCTCATTTTTTTCAGATAAGGAAAGGGAAAGGATTGGACAAGTTTGATTATGGATGCTTACTATAAATTAATTCCATGCATTTCCAAAGCATAATTAGGCATATAGATGGAGAGTCATCTTGTTTGATTCATTCAGAAGATTCATTTAGATTAGTAGTATCCCATTTGAGAATGTACATATGTCCCAAGAAATTAAGTTTATGGAGTCAGTCACAACTCATTGAAAATTACTTTAAAAAAATCAATACTGAACTGAGATTAGCGTAATTGGCTGGAATTTCATTGCAGAAGAAAAAAAAAACCACTGAGACTTTCTGAATGTTGAAAGTAGAACAGAAATGTAAAATTAGTGATGTCAGGATACCATAAGATATTAGTGAGAAAAGTAGAAAAAAATCTGTGATACACAATGGCCACTTGAAACTTTTCATATTTCATTTAGGTTAGTAGTGTGCCACAGACCCATATTTGAATACCAACATGGTAGGCTGCCCGTTTCTTGTTGGGCATTATAGGACTCATTTGTAATCCTGTCCACTTGTGATAAACTCTCAATCTATCCTTAATATTATCTACCTAGTGTCTCCTACCCACACACTCTGCATGCTTTATTCTAAGAGGAATCATATAGTGGGAAAGTTACAGATGTATTTATTCTCTCTGTCCTTCATTCTTTCTTTGATTCAATAAATGATTCTGAGTTCCTTTTTTATGTATTTGCTACAGGGTCTGAAGGCTCTACTGGTCACTATGATCAGACTCATAGTGATTCTCCTGTTTTCAACCTTACAAGTGCTGGGATTACAAGCATGTGCCACCACGTCCAGTCTCAATTGCCCTCTCAGTGCACCTCGGGGGCCAGCACAACATGCTGGGAATTGAACCCCAGCCACTGCACTCTGCCTAAGCAGGCACTTTAGTCCACTGAGCTATCTGGCTGGCCTGATTTTGAGTTCATTCTATGTGCTAAAAGTTTCTCTGATTATGTTACAGTATATAAAACATACATGTAGTCAAAAAGCTTGATTATATGGACATGTTAATAGGCAGTTAGAATACAATGCAATAATTCTTAAAATAGCAGAAGTACAGCTATTAGAAAACCATAGAGGAAAAGAGCTCATTTGAACCTACAGTGTATGAGGTTTTAGAAAATATCTCAGAGGAAGTACCCTGTGAACTGAGACTAGAGTAGTATGTAGAAGACTAAGACCTAAATAACATAATGAGGAACATCTCACTGATATCTTCTGAATGCTATAAATGAAAGACATGTTTCCTTTGCAAGAACTTATGGAAGCATCACAAAAATAAACTATTGTTATGGTTTATATCTACATGAATCCCCAAAGCTTCATGTGTTCATAGGTGGGGTGATAGGATCATGGGTGTGCAATATTCATCAGTGGATTCATCCACTGAGGAGCTCATAGCTAAATGTGATGTTTAGAGGTAAAACCCTGTCAAAGGAGGCAAGTCATTGGGGCATGGCCTGAAAGGGGCCATCTTTCTCTTTCCTCCTTAGATCTTGGGCTGTGCTTTCTGCTGGCTAGACCATGAGCTGTTTTTCCTCTGTGATGTCCCTCTATCATGCCACTTAGTATTGGAGTAAGCCAACCGCGGACTGAAACCTTGAAAATCAGGAGCTAAAACAAACCTTTCCTTCTTAGAGTTGTGGGCATTGGGTCTTGTGTTTCAGTGACAGGGAACTATGAACTATATTCTAGGCTATAAAGATAATCTCAATATGTTTTAAAAATTGGAAACAGCAATTTCTTATGATATAATAAAACTAGAACTAACAAGAATAACAAAATTCAGAAAATAAAATAATTTTACTTTGTAGATAAAATTAACTTCTCTTTATACTTCAAAGAAGAAATATATACCAATATTGCATAACATCTAAAAATGTATAATAACTTATAAGAATTATCTATTACACTATTCAGAATGAATTTTTATCTGAGCAATAAAATTTACTATTGGGAAATAGAATAGTAAAAATAAAAGCACTTACTAGTGAGTAGGAAAATGAAATTAGTTAAAAGTAATACAGTGAACAACTGACTTTTTAGATAAAATGAACAGATTAATCATGAACAAAAGGAAGACAACTGTATAAAATAAATGATTATTGGAAGAAAAATTCATCAGATACTACTTTGTTTAACTTAGACATTTGATAACCTGGATGAAACAGTTTTGTATAAATATATAATTTACTGAAACCCTATAAAAGATTAAAAAACAATTAAGTGACTATTTTCCTAGTAGAAATAATTTTTCAATGATTTTGTGCTTTAACACATAATAATACTTTTTCTCCTTAGACAAGTTAATATGAAGTACTTTGGTAGTTAATTTTCTAGTAAGTTATGGCATTCCTGAACAAATATAATTTGGTTATAAATTGGTATTTTATTTCCTTGCTGAATTGTTTGCTACATGACAATTTTTAATTCATTTTCCAGAGTGAATCTTGTGTACATTTATGTTGTGTATATGTGTGTGTGAGTGTGTGTTTGTGTGTAATATCTTTTCTGAGATTTGTGCTTATATTTACTTTATGAACTAAAAGTTTTTCTTTCTTGTACTAGATTATGGAGCAATAAAGACACTTCAGAATTATCTACTCTTTCAAGATATAGTTCAAATCCTCTAACCTGTGTTGGAGTGTAACATAATGCAAGAGAATATGATCATCTCTTGAAACGTTAAACAAATGTTTCTAAAATTAAAACTAAAGTCTTGGTTAAAAAAATCTTTAGTGATATAAATTTTGGGAAATTGCATGCAATATATAAAAGCCAGAGCTATGTTTAATGGAGATATTCTTTTTCTTTTTTCTTCAGTACCAGGGATTGAACTCAGGTCCTTGCACTTGCCAGGCAAGCTCTTATTCTACTAAGCTATTTCCCTGGACCCCAATATACTCTTATATAATTACAATCACTACCAGGAATAAGACAAGAATGTCCATGAACACATTTTACTTGAGGTAGAAATTAAAGCAATTGGTCAAATGCTACTTTATTGCAAATAAAATATTTAAAAACAAAATGGTCATACTATAAACATTATAGCCATCTATCCAGAAAATTCAAGAGTCAATTGAAAACTCCGTAAGTATTTATGCAATTTAGAAAACTAGTATACAATTAATATACAGAAATTAATGATTTTATTTATACAAAATATAATAAAATAACTTTTTCACCATAATCATAGAAAAATAATAAAATATCAGTAAACAGGAAGTATGAAAGAATGCAAAAATTGATAACAGCAAAATAAAAGATATTTCTTGTTCTGTTGTAGAAAAGATCAATGTCACACAAATTTTAATCATTTAAACTCTAATGAGTTCTTGATAAATATATAAAACATTTATTTGTTGTGAGAAATGCAAACATAGAAACTGAGCTTATAGAATATGTAGTTAGGAAAGCAATTTTTTTTTCTATAGCATGGTTTGAATTCAGCCCCTTACATAATCTAGTCAAGCAGTCTAGCACTGAGCTATATCTCCAGTTATTTCTCAGCTTTTTATTTTGAGACAAGGTCTCACTAAATTGCCCAGGCTGGCTTGAAGTTGAAATCCTCCTGCCTCAGTCTCTGGAGTGGCTGGGGGTATAGGTCTACACCACCATACCTGATTTAGGGAAAAATTCTTTAAAAATACTTTATATGGGCAATTATGAATATATACATTACCTATTTAGGAGATTAAATGAATATCTTAGTAAATCACTTTCACCTAATCCTCTAAAACATAAAGAGTCATATACATTTTGAAAGAAGATGAAAGTCTTACTAGAGTAATTTCCCTGTTTTCTGTTATCATTTATATATGAAAAACAGTTTTATAAATGAATGCACCTATGTTAATTGTGTTACTCATTTTTCTGTGCAGTAATACATTAACTAATGTTAATATAAAAAAAGATGAGCCAAACTTCCTGAAATTGAAGTCATGTTTTTTCATCTCTTTTACATCAAATTATCTTATGGATGGCAAATTTTCACTAATAGGTCTGTATGTGTACATAAGTATGAGCATGTGTTGTATTCTTCAGGAATTGTAAAGAGACAGATCTTAGAATATATAATTCATTCTCATTTATCACAAGTCAACAGAAAGAAGTATAGTCACAAACTGGGAAGTAATGAAATCTCAGGTGTCCTCACACTTTATTTCTACTCACCTGATTATTCCCTTTCTTAAATATGATCTGGAAAAATGATAAAACGTTTATATTGGTGTTACATTTATTTGGACATTGTTGCTAGAGGTTTTTTTATTTTTATTTATTTTTTTTGTTGTTGTTGTTTTTGGAGCAACTGGGGACTGAACTCAAGCCCTTTCACTTGCCAGGCAAGCACATATTCTATTGAGCTGTCTCCCCGGCACCCAGAGTGGCTAGTTTTATTGAATTAGAGGCTAGGGTATTCATCTTAAAACTTTTTAGCAATCTATGCAAATATACATAATGCTTAGATTGTGGATGATATTGACAAACATTTTAGCATTTCAATTAAGTTTTAATTAAATTATCTACTTTGTAGAGTTGACTATTGTTTTGTTGGTTCAGTTTGTTAAATATAGATGTTTTCTCAGATGGACAAATGTACCCACTTGTTTTCTTTTGAATTTAGTTCATCTGATCGTTTAGCTTACCTAGAAATTGACAACTCTTTCATCAATATGAATCACTCTTTTAAAATAAAAATTACAAAAGCTAGGACTGGCAATGTACTTATTATTTTTTCATGTAACTAAAATCATGGAAAGGCAACACAGTGTCAAGTTCAAAGGTCACACTAATCTTTTACCATGATACTTGTTTAAACATGTAAGCCTCCTACATGCCTTGAAAAGTAAAAAGAAAACTTCTGATCTCCCTTTAAGTAGAAGAAAATATTCAAAATATTTAGAAAATACATAATTTGGCCCCATTATAGTGTGTGTCCATTCATCCATTCATTCAGCATCTTTAAGGTAAAAGAAAAATAAAGTGCTATCCACTGTGTTCCTAGCACTATGTTTAAAGGTGACAAATTAAAGGATGAATGAAGCATGGACCTGACTTTAAAGAACTGTCAGTGCAACAAATGAAACAAAATAAGTCCCAGATCTATACTAGAATCAGTGAAATTAGTACAATATCTCTAGGCAAATTCTTCTATTATTCTACACTCTTATCTATTGCCTACTGAATAAGTCTACTTTGGTGTCTCATGTCCACCCACACTAAACTATTCTATTTGTAGTATTTCATATGATCAGGTTAGCTGATAACTGCATCATTGTACCTGCTACACAAAGGAGTGTAACTAAATTCTTTTACCGAAATCTCTTATGCAGTTTCTCAGGAAACCCACTGAGTCTGCCTCAGTATACACACAGTGGAATTTCACCCGTTCCCATCTGTCCAATGGCAGTCATTGATCCCAGGTTCCACCATCTCTCACTTGGATAATTTCAACAGCCTTCTGTTAGCCCTTTTTCCTTCCTTGCTTTTGCCTAGTGTGTCATCAACAAACTGCACCAGCAGTAACTTTTTAAAGACATATCATACCGAGGGTTCTTTGTTCAAAACTTTCCATGGCCCACATTTCTCTTAGTGTATAAACTGTAATCCTTCCAAATGGTCAAAGGGTCTGTATGATCCATCCACTGTAATTTCTTTGACCTCATTCACTAATTTCACTTTCATTCTCTGCTAGAGACACATCTTCCTTGTGTCTTTCACCTTAGTTTTTGCACTGACAATTCTTGTCACCTGGCATGGCATTTGCCATGTATCTATGTGCCTTCCTCCTCACTTCATTAGTTTTTACTAAAATACTATTCTAACTAGGACTATCTTGATCACACTATTTAAAATTGTATCTTTATTTCATTTGTATATTCAGTCTCTCTTGCATTGTCAACTCCATTTCTCCCCATTGCATTTCACTCCTAATATGCCTTAAAACTTTATTATTTATTTGTATGTATTATTTATTTGTCTCTTCTTGCTAGAATGTTACCTATCAGAGTACAGGATATTTATGTTTTGCATTGATAAAAACTGACGTACTTGGCACATAAATAAATTCTCTATAAAAATTTCATAATTAATTTGTTGACTAAAATGATTTTTCAGAACCCATCTTACAACATGAAATTCACCCAAAGATATTTTGCCATCTGTAACAAACTTATCAAATTATCCAGCTACTTTAAAATTATTTGAAGATTAACAGCAACTAGTATTGGACGGGATGGTAGCACGCATTAAGGCTATGAGAAGCTAGGAATCCAGAGATTTGAGCTGTTAAACTTTCTCCCAGACTTAGGATCTCCTCTCTCCCTGCCTTTGGTCTCTTTTTTCCACACACATCATCAAGAAACAGCCCTCCATGCTGTATAATGAGCTAACTTTCGTCTCTGCCCTTCCTCAAGCTCAGAGTTCTATTCCTCTATTCCAGAACTCTAGAGCTACCTCAGTAGTTATCAAGGGCAATGCAAAAATGAACATCACTGACACATTAATTAAGAAAACAAAACAAGAATCAACTAAACATTTGCAGAAAGATTCAAAAGCTGTTAAACTGTTTGATCTGACATAAAGTGCTTTAAATCATAATAAATAGCTTAAACAAATGCACTTTTATGAATTGGTAAATATGATATGACAAATAGTGTAGATAACCTGAAAATAGATTGGTGATTCATTGTCCTGTTTTGATTAACTATTATAGGTGCTAGGAGGATCTCATAGAGAGTAATCAGCCAGCTTTTTCAGTAAAATACTGCATAATGAATATTTTAGGTTTTGTCAGCCGTATAATCTGTTGTAACTTTTCAACCTTGCATTTGTAGCACAAAAGCAGCCATAAACATATGTAAATATCTGAATGTGACTGTGCTGCATAAAATTGATATCAGCAAGATCATATAGTAGGCTGATGTGGCCTGTGGTATATGGCTTGCTCACCCCTACTCCAAAAACACTGGAGCCCTTGAGAGAAGTTGAAAGCATTAGGCAACACTGTTATGGCTAAAGTAAAAGGCTTTTCTATATTCAAATTAAAAATATTTTTGGATCTGTATTCATTTATCCTATCCCATTGAGCAAAATATGATTTTTGATCCTTGATGTCTCATTTTAAAATGACAAAACATTCATATCCATTCAAGAGTAGTGATGATAAATTGAAAAAATCCATATGAAAAGGAAAATATAAGTATATTAATGAATATCATCTTTTCAGGGGCTGAGGAGATGGCTCAGTGGAATAAGCTCTTCTCTGGCAAGTGCAAAGGCCTGAGTTCGATCCCCAGTTCTGCCAAAAAAAAAAAAAAAGATAGCATCTTTTCTTCTAAGAAATATGACACTTTGTTGTTAAGAGTTTCTGCCTCTTCAATGAGATCAGTTGATTCAGCTTTTGTTTTATTACCTGTGTAGGACTGCCAAGGTGAAAGAAGCTTAGGCCATAGTAGACTGCTTTCTACTAGAGAAAATACAAAACTATTCTAGAGAGAGAAAAACTCGCTATAAGATAGTGAGTGGAAGGAAAGAAGAGAAAAAGAGAAAAACATTCCTTGATTGAGTTTGAGGGAGAGATTTTTAAAACTTTGGAAGGAACTGAGATTGTATACAAATCTCAGGGATTGATTTGTAGAGGAATGTGGGCAGGTGAATAGAGGGGTGAAGATGAAGAAAGAACTGTTGCTGTTTTATGAAGGCAATTCTCCTTCTAGAGTTAAAGGATAATGTAATAGTGACAAAAGCTACAATTTAATTTAAAAGTGTAGCACTTTGAATAAAGCCATTTTATTGCCTGGCCAGGAGGCAGCCTAATTTTATAAGAGTTATACAAAGACACAGTGTACCGAGCTTGATACAAAGTAAGAGTTCAAGATGGTAATACAGTTTATATTGTAGTCTTTATACCTGATGAGGGGGACATAAGAGAGATTTTCATAGAGTGTAGACTTATGAACTGAATTTTGTGAGACAGGTGTTTGTTTGACATTAAAACAGTGCATCTATGAATTCAGGCTTTGCAACCAGAAGGATAGAACTTGAGGCCTCATTCAATTGCTTCTTCAATGACTTTGGAAAAATTACTCCATCTCTACATGACTCATCTTCATGTTAATGAGGTGGCAGTACCTGATACATAAGAGAGTTTAAATTTGATAACACTTATTAGAGAGAAGAAATGCAGTTAAGTTTATTTTGTGTTAGTTAATACTGTTATATAATGAATATCTAACCTGCACTGCAGAATCCAAATGACTTAAGCGAGGGAAGAGCCCCTTCATGGATACATTAGTTATCAAGATAGATGTTATCATCAGTCATTGTCTCCAAGCATTGTATTTACGGGGTCTAGTCTTCTAACTTCAAGAGTGGTATTTACACATAATGTAGTACTACTCAGCCATAAAGAAAGATAAACTTAGGTCATTTGTAGGGAAATGGATGCACTTTCACAATGTGAAGTTAAATAATTCAGGCATACAAATGTAAATGTTGAATGGTTTCTCTTATATGAGAAACCAAAAGTACAAATAAAAAGCAAAATAAAAATAGATAGTAAGAAATAGGGAAGCAGATCTTTTTCAAGTGGGTAGTAGGCAGAGGGTGGATGGGTAGAGGGGAAAGAAATGGAAAAAGAAATTAAGACATGTCATGTACATGTACCAACTCCACACAAGGAGTTGAAATGTTATGTACTACAAACACGTATAAATAAAACTAAAAAAATATTTTGAAATTGAAACTTCTATAATTGGGATACAAATCTATGAACTCTAAATAGACTGAAGTCCGTAGCTGAACTATAAAAATAAAACCATGATATCTGTTCTTAAAAATGACTCGATAAGTAAGACAGTAACAAAGTCAATGTCATTTAGTTTCTTAGATGAAACCAGAGACTGAAAGAGTTTGGAATAAGAGCTGTGCTTAGCACCCAGTATTCTAGGCCCAGAAGGATGGCTATACTGATCCTGGCATTGTGAACAATTCACAGAGCTTTCTTGAGAAAGAGATGAAACAAAGGCAAAAAGACAAAGCAAAAGAATGCCTGAGTGGACATTTTCTTCACACAGAGAGCAAGAATAAATCTGCTGAACTCAGGCCACCTCTTGGAATGGTAAGTATTATCTCTGTATGCATTTGGGCACACATCCTACAGACACCAAAGGAAAATATTACTATATTGAAAGGTACAGAAGTTGAGCAAATGAAGCTGACATGAGTTTCCTGTCACTGTTCTGTTACCCCAAATATTCAATTTTTTTGTACCAGGAATTGAACTCAGGGCCTCATGCTTGCCAGGCAGATGTGTCACTGAGCTACTTTCCCAGCCCTGAAATTTTATTTTCCTTAGGGAATTTATGTTTCCTATAAATGATCCTTAAAGACATAGACTGAAAACATTAACAGAGTGCTGCTGCAATCATCTCTGCCCTCTCCTCAAATTTGACAAATGTATTACTATGCTTTATTTTCCTTTATGATACTTATTACTATCTATGCCTTGGTTCTGCTTTATATTTTTATTCTTTATGATTCATATTTTCCATTTTAAATTCTGTATGGATAAGGACCTTTGCTGTATTTTTTTTACCAGTACATACAGTAGTCAGTGCCTAAAAGAATAGTTGGGACCAAACAGATGCTCATATGTGTGTGTTGAATGAATACACATTTAAATAACAAATAGAAAGGAGTTTGTTCATATGTGTGTGACAATAAGTTGACTTTCCAAGACATCTGGTGGTTTAAGGTCAAAAAGGCTATATCATACAGTGCTAGAACATGAATACTAGTCATTTTTCCCTTTTGCCTGAGACCTCATCAACCATGAATATGTCATGTAACAAGCACTGTACATTGGGCCAGCTAGATAGCTCAGTGGATTAAAGTGCCTGCTTAGGCAGATGCAGGGACCAGATTTCGATCATCTGCATGCCATGCTGACCCTACCTCTGGGGTGTGCTAAGACAGTGAATGATCCTGGGTGTGGTGGCATGTATCTGTAATCCTGGCACTTGGGAGGCTGAAAACAGCAGGATCACTACAAGTCTGATCTGTGTAACAAGACTTTGTAGACTCTATAATAAATCCACTTAAAAAACAAGCACTATCCATTAAAAGCTGCATACAATTAGGAGGATAAAGAAAAATCAAGGAAATAAATTAGTCTTCAAGGATATTTCAATAACACAGAATATGCTAAAGAGATATAAAATTTTGCCAAGTATAGCCTATTATAAAAAAGTGTGTTCCAACTGTGGAAAGAAATAAATATGGAAATTCCCAAGTGTGGAACTTAAAAATAATACACCAGTCAAAGCCCTGTTTCAAACCAGTACTAAATCAGAATCTCTAGGAGTGGGATCCAAATTTTGGTATTTTTAAGTTTTCCATATGATACCTAATGTAACCAGCTTCAAAAACCAGTGTTCTACAAAAACCTAACACTACATATTTCGGAGCTAAGGAAGCTGATTTCATAGAAATGGTGAATAGAATATTGATCATCAGAGTCTGGGAGATTGGATAATTAGTATCAAAACACAGTTAAATACAAGGAATAAATTCTTGTGTTCTACAGCACAATTAAATGACTATATATAGTTTATTATATATTTTCTAAATATCTGATAAGGTTTGATTACTATGCATTGTATACATGTATCTTATTTTTACATTGTACCTTGTAAGTCTGAACAATTATTATGCCAATTAAATTATTTTAAAACCCATTGCCCTAGTCCTGTGTCTTTCAGTTGCAATATGCACACAGATCACTTGGGGCCTTGTTAAATTGCAGCTTGTGAGACAGGAGATCTAGGATTTTACTCAAGTATGCCCTTTCTCCAGTCTTCAGAGAATTTTGCCAGTATAGGCAGTCCCTGCTGGGGGTAGATATAACTGGCTTCTTTGTTTCTGCCTAAATGGCTCTCACTCTTCTCCACTTTGAATACTCTGAAAATCCATGGTGCCCTGTTCTTTACCGAAAAATATCACAGTATTCATCATGCAAAGGGCACTGAGTCTAAATATAACTTTACCAAAAATAGATGCTGGTTTCAAAAGGTAAAAATGCATTAGTGATAGAAGACATTTCCACATACTATGTATCGAGAGAAACGCACAGGAAGGACACCTACCTCAAGGACATCAGCATGACTTCACTTATGATGAGCAATTCACTGATTTAACTCCTGCTCAAGCAACAGAGCAGAGGCTAGGTGACAGCCCCAGGGAAGCATGCTAAGCAAACCTAGTCAAGCATGTTGTAAGCCCAGCATCATATCTCTGCCAGTCATAACAAAATATCATAGATTGGGTGGCATAAATCACGGAAATCACAGTTTTGCACACTCCTGAAAATTAGATGTCTGAGATCAAGGTGCTTGGATAGTTGGGTTTTGGTGAGGGTGCTTTTTTTTTTTTTGGCTTGCAGATGGCTGGCTTCTTACTATGTGCTCGCATAAGAGCAATAGGGAAGAGAAAAAGGAATTTCTCTCATGTTTCCTTCTGAGAGCTCCATCTCCACATAACATCACAGTGGGAGTCAGGACATCAACACAGGAATTTTGAGAAGATGGAAACATTTTGTCCATAACAGGATTTTCCTTTTGAATTTTATGAGTAAACAGATGTAATTTTACTGTGGAATATTTGAATATAATAACAGAGTTAGACTACATGTATTACAATATATATTATATAATAATACAAAATCAGACTCAGTTTTACTTTGAAATCTCTCACAATTTCAATTCTTATTTCTGAAAAAGCACATGGCTTCCTATCCACAGGCTTGGAAATATACATTTGATTTTATTTATTTATTTTTTATTTCAATACCATTTATTTTTTATTTTTTTCTCCATAATTTTATTGAGAAACAAATAGCAATGAAACAGTCTCAAATTAAATTGGTAGGTCAGTTTCAATAATTAAAACACCACATAATTCTCTTACCAGTGGTTATCTGCTGTACAAGATGCTGACATTATATCCTATTTACAAACATGATTAGAACAAATCCCTCTATTCATTAAGAGAAGGTAGCTATACATCTATCCTAACCATTTTGAATACACACATAAAAAATGGGCATTCATTTGAATTCCCTTGTTGGTTTAGTACTGTCATTTGAATATTATAGGTGTGTAAACTCAGCAAAATATTCTAAAGGAGTCCAGTAGTCCATAATAGTATTGAGTCTTCCGCTTGATTGGCAATGTCAGAAATTGTTGACCAGGGTCCCCTACAGCTCAACATAACAGCATGGCTTTACTTATTCTATTTCATTTTTATACTTTTCTTCTGGATGGTTAAGACCAAGGTAAAGCAGGACCTATGCAACAAGAGTTGTAGCTTTTGAGTCCGAAAAGGTCATTGAAATCCCCTCAGGATTTATCCTGAGATACTGTACCTCAGATTGGAGAACCTTTGTCAGTGTCAGCCATGTGGATGAGTCATGGCCATTGCTTGGCCAATGTGCTCTCTGTGAAAGCCTTAGAGAATGTTTTTTCTCCATGTGACTCTCCTTAGGCACACTCTACATCATCAATCACTTTCCCTTTTGGCCCCATAATCTCCTTGATCAGAAAATTTGGGACACTATTGAGTTACATG
>NW_004524645.1:6826067-6827228 GCF_000260255.1 Octodon degus | reverse complement strand
ATATACAAGTTTTGGATTTATCCAGCTGTGCCTGGCTTGGGTCTGGCTTCTGTGCTCAGCTCCTTCCTGCTGCCGCCCTTGGGAGTACATCATGTTGTGCCCCTCTGGCAAGATGTTCTGCTCCTGGACTAGCTGGATGCCTTGCTCCCCTATTCTCTTTGCAAGGATTGCAGCTATGTGGTTTCACACCAGGCCCCTATGCCAGGCCTGAGCTGAGTCTGGAGGGGACAAGTTGGAGTTGGCGGGAGAGGAAGCACTTCCACACACTCATTGGGCCTAGGCTAAAGCTGGATCTGGGGGTTCTATGATAGCAGCAGAAATTCTCACTCAGCGGGTGGTGTAGGGGGTGCTGCGGAGTAGTGGGGGGGGTCTCAGGGGGTAGCAGAGGGTCTCACCAGCACTGCGCCTTGGCTTGGACCAGCAAGTCCCATTGGTACCATGTAGCCAGAAGCTCTCCCACACACTCTCTGGGGCCTGTGCTAGGACTCAGAATTATAAATTTTAGTGAAAATGATCTTCTAGAGTTACGCAGAAGTTCCTGCTTGAACTTTATTAGTAAATTTTTCCAACATGAAAAAGTAATACTGCTTTTCTTGATGATAAAGGACTTGATGTTATAACTGTGTCTTGAAACAACCCAAATGCCCTTCAACTAAGGATTGGATAAAAACAGAAACATTGTGGTATTTTTGTACAATGCAGTACTAATCAGCTATAAAGAAAGGTAAACTCGAAACTTTTATAGATACATGCTTGCAACTAGAGACCATCCTCATAAGTGAAATAAACCAGATCCCCATGTGTAAACATCATATTGTCTCCCTAGTGTAGGAAACTGAAAGAGCAAAGAAAATCTGAAAGGTACAATAACTACAGTGAAAGGGAAAGAAACTGTTCAAAAGGAAAGAACAACTTGGTTTGATAATTGTACTACTAATTTCTATTGGTTTATTTAAAGGGGCAGTTTTGGATGGAACAGTTAAGTCCTAATTGTTTAATGAATTTTGCATACCTGTATTTTATAATATGAACAACTACTTTGAAGGTAACACTGCAATATTACAACCATTCTTAATTTCCCATCATCTCGATTTGAAGTTCTGTATCATTTTTATTGTTTTCTTTTTAAAATAAAAAAGAACATATTCATGTTTGTACAAA
>NW_004524645.1:6824581-6825782 GCF_000260255.1 Octodon degus | reverse complement strand
CTGATTAACATGTTGCCAAAGAGCAAGAAAATATTACCGAACAAGGGTACAGGGATTTTGTTAAATTTTTTTTCTGAACAGAACTTAATGTGCAGTCCATGAAGAAAAATTGATTCTTATGTCTGCTACTGTGCTGTAGGTGTCCTACGTAAAAAAACAATTTTCTTCTCTCAAGTTGGTTTGCCTATTTAATTAACTTAGTGGCTTAATGGAGACAAACATAATTAAAGCACGGTTTGAAAATGTTTTCAAGATTATCATTGATTATATATAATAATATTTCATCAACTATTTCCCTGTAGTAATTATAGTATGTTTAGTTTTCATTTTCCTTACTCCAATGTATTATTAGTTCTGGAAGGTGATTAGTACAGTGATAATTAGGAACTAAAATAGTCCTCCACTTTAATATATGTAACATGTTATCCTGGTCAGAATATTATGTTTCATATGAAACTGTAATTTGACTGGCTTATTTTTATCCAGAATTCTTGCATTAAACAATTGTTTCATAGTTCACCACGATTTAAAAATAATGACTAATTTAAGTTTGATTTTTAGGAAATTGCTGATTTTTATATTTGTTTAACATGTTTTTAGATTTTTTTCTTCAGTGCCCCAACCTGCAAATGAATAAAACTCTACCTTTTTAAGAATAAGTAATCACATTCGTTGATAAAAGAGAAGAAAACATATGGAAGAATATGTTTATGATCATATTAGGCAGATCAGAAACAATTTAAACATTAGAAAAAGGACAGAATATTGTATCTTGGGCTTTGTTTACCCTTAAAGTTATTTTATCTATTATTAACAAAAAATTTTATTTTAAATTACTTACCTTTTATAAAATATGCTAAGGCACTGAACTTATTCTTTAGGTTTTTGCTTGGGATATGATATCTACATTGTCAAAATAAAGCTATTATACATAGTCAATATGGTTTCTTTGCCTTTATAGTTGTATTTTAATTATACATTGACCAACATTAGTCCTCATACTCTTAGAATTCATATTACACTATACTGTAGTGTATATATGTACTCATTCAACTATATTTGGATTGAGTTCAATTTTTGAATATTGTATGTAATACAACTCTAAACATTCATATATAAGTCTCTGTGTAGATATATGTTTTAATTTCTCTTTAGTAAATGCCTAGTATGGAATCATTGAGTTACATGGTAAGTTTGTTTT
>NW_004524645.1:6822332-6823436 GCF_000260255.1 Octodon degus | reverse complement strand
TGTTTGAAATACATAATGATTACATTTATTGTAAGAAATTTGTACATGTACATAACACATCTTACTTTTGCTGGGAAGTTGTTGTTTTTCCCTTTCTCCCCCTTAATTTCCTGGTCCCTCCACATGTTGTCCAACTTCCCATTTGAAAATGCTCTATTTCCATTTTTTCTTTGATTCCCTTTTAAAATCCTTTTGTATTCCCTTCTCTTTCCATCTCTTATCCCTCTTTCAATTTGAGATTTAAAAAATTTCCTACTTCTTATTATCTATCTTTTACATTGCTTTTTATTTATATGTTGGGTTTCTCATGTAAGAGAAACCATGTGATATTTTAAGTTGTACATCTAACTTATATCATTTTACATTGTGGTCTTGAGGTACATCTGTTCACCTATAAATGTCTTTAGCTTATCCTTCTTTAAGGAAGAATAGTATTCCTTTTTATGTAAATGCCACAATTTCTTTATCCATTCATCTGTTCAACATCCTTGACCATTAATGCAAATTAAAACAGCAGTGAGATATCATCTTACTACAAAAGGAATGATTATCATCCAAAAATCTGATAATAAATGTTATTAAGGTTGCAGATAAAATGAACCCTTCTACATTGTTGGTGGGGGTACAAACTGCTACAACCCTAATATGAGTAGGTCTAAAATCATTAAAACTTGACATTCTATTGAAGCCAGCTATTCACCCTCCAAAAATCTTCCCAAAGTAATTAAAGTCACACATGACAGTATTAGTTGCATATCCATGTTTACAGCAGCACAATTGATAATAGCTAATTCTTGGAAACAGCCTATATGCCAATGTTTATAAGTTATTATTGGCTTCCTAAAACCTTACTAAATAAGATTATATTATATAGCTTGGCATTCACGTGTGTCCGTGATGTTATATCCCAACTGTCACACCTTTCTTTTCTGTTATTCTTACCACATATCTAATGCAGCAATTGAACTACACTATTTATTGTTCTCCATTTTCCCCTTAACCTCTTCCTGTTTACATTTATTCTAGTTGTCTCTTCCCTTTAAAATTTTATTCACCTCATTTTTAATATATCCCACCCATAGCAAAAGCCACCACTTTTATTTA
>NW_004524645.1:6812800-6816599 GCF_000260255.1 Octodon degus | reverse complement strand
ATAATAATCAAGATCCCAGAAATTCAGCACAAGAACAGCATCCTAAAAGCCACTAGAGAAAGAAAACAGATTACATTTAAAGGAAAATCCATCACAACAACAGCAGATTTCTAAGCACAAACCATCAATTCAACAAGAGCATGGAGTGAAGTATTTCAAGTTCTACAAGATTCTAAGAATGATAACAAAGAGAACCCACCAAACACAGCAAACAATTAAGCACAGGAGAAAGCAGGGAATCAACAAAAAGAAAATAACATGCCAACCATAAGCCAATATATATCAATTATAATAACCAACACAAATGGACTCAATTCACCAAGCAAAGAAGTAGATTGGCAGAGTGGATTAATAAACAAAATCCAACAATAGATGGTATACAAGAAAAACATTTAACCCATAAAAAATTCTGAGGCTGATAGTCAAAGGATGTAAAACAATACTAGATGCTCCAGGAGATCAGAAAAAAAGCAGGGGTAGCTATCCTGTTCACAGACAATCTGAACTTCAAACCAAGAATGATCAAATGAAATAAAGAAGGTCACTACATACTGGTTAGGGGAAAAATTCAAGAGCAAGAGATAACAGGCAGAAATACGTGTACAACAAATAGAAAGCTCCCAACTATATAAGACAAATGTTAAAAAACATGAAAAATCTATTAACCAATAGTACAATCTTAACAGGAGCCATAACACCCATTTATCTCAAAAAGATAGGTTAAGCCTACAAAAAATTACTTAAGAGGTAGCAGAACTGAACCCAACCTTTTAACAAATGAACTTAGTGGACATTTACAAAGTGTTCCACCAAACATCTTGAATACACATTATTTTCAGCTGCACATGGGACATTCTCTAAAATACACCACATACTAGACCATACATAATGTTTCAGTAAATGAAAGAAAATGGAAATTATCCCATGTATATTTCCTGGCCACAGTGCAATTTAACTGGAAATTAATAACAAAAGAAATAGCAAAACGTCCATAAATGTATGGAAATTAAACAACACTCTCCTCAGCAATCACTGGGTTACCAATGAATTTAAACAGGAAATTAAACAGTACCTACAAGTCAAGGAAGTTTAAACAACTTAGCAGAAATAGTGGGATGCAATGAATACAGTTCTGAGAGGTAAATTTATAGCAGTGAACTATCACATTAGGAAAACAGAATGAGAACAAATAAACATCCTGATGCTGCACATTAAGCTTTTAGAAGAAGAAGAGCAAACCAGGCCCAAAACCTAAAGAAGACCTGTTTTGAAACTGTCTCATTGCTATTTGTTTCTCAATAAAATTAAGCAAAAAATAAAAAAATAGAGCAGAAGGTGATGAATTTGAGGCAAAGAAAATAATAAAAATAATTAATGTTTCAAAGATCTGGTTCTTTGAAAGATTAAATAAAATGAATAAACCCATAGCCAACTTCATCAAAAAGAGGAAGGAAAAAAATGCAAATTCCAGCAATAAATAATGAAAAGGGTGAAATTCCTACAGATCCTGTGGAAATACACAAGATTACAAGAGTTAGTATGAAAATCTTTACTCTCACAGAATGGAAAACATAGAAGAAATTTACAGATTCCTAAATAGGTACAAATTACAAAAAGTTAATCAAGAAGATATAAAAACTCTGAATAACCCAAAATCAGCCAATGAAATTGAAAATGTAAATTAAAGAACTTACAAAGAAAAGCACAGGTCCTGATGGATTCACAGCTGAATTCAACAAGAAATTTTGAGGTTTAATCCCAATATTCCACAAACCCTCAATTGGAATTAAAAAGGATACAATATTCCCAAAATCATTTCTGGAGGGAAGTATTATACTGATATCAAAATCAGAAAAAGACTCAACTAAGAAAGAAAATTACATATCATTCTACCTCATGAACATAGATGCAAAGATTCTCAATAAAATACTAGTAAATAGAATGCAGTAAATTGTCAGGAACGTATACACCCTGACTGGGTAGGATTCATCCCAGGGATGCAAGTTTAATTCAATATATGCAAACCTATAAATGTAAAACATTTTATCAGTAGAGCCAAAAACAACAGCACATGAGCCTCTCAATACACATGGAAAAAAGTTAATGACAAAGTGCAAACTAATCCATGATCAAAATCCTATACAAAATTGGAATACAATGCCTATATCTGAATCTGATACAAGCTATCTATGACAGACACTCAATGTCATCCTAAATAGAGAAAAACTGAAAGCTTTTACTCCAAATTCAAGTACAAAACAAGGATACCCACTATTACCACTCCTATTCAATGTAGTTTGGGAAACATTAGCCAGAGCCATTATACAAGAGAAAGAAATAAAAGGAATAAGAAGAGCTAAAGAGAAAGCTAAACTGTCATTCTTGACAGATAACATGATACTCTACATAGAAGAGCCAAAAACTCCACCATGAAACCCATAGAGTTGATGAACAAATTCAGTAGCATAGCAGGATATAAAGTCAATACCCAAAAATCAATAGCATTCCTCTACATAGATAATTAATTTACTGAGAGATTAATTAGAGAAACAATATGCTTCACAGTAGCAACCAAAAAATAAAACACTTAAGAATTAATCTAATAAAGGAAGTAAAAAATCTATTAATAAAATTACAATACTCTGAAAAAAGAGATTGAAGAGGATCTCAGAAAATGGAAAGAATTATTTGTTCCTCAATAGGAAGAACCAAATTTTGAAAATGGCCATACTCCCAAAATTATTGTATAGATTTAATGCAATCACTATCAAAATATGATCAATATACCTCACAGAGCTAGAGAAAATATTCCTAACCTTTATTTGAAACCAGAAAAGACCTAGAATAGCAAAGGCAATCCTTGCCAACAAAGGCAAGGCAAGAGGCATTACAATCACTGACTTGAAATTATACTACAAAGTGATAAAGTCAGCATGGTACTGGCAAAAAAAGAAACAGACCGGAGCATCAGTGGAATAGATTAGAAGCAGATGCAACTACAAACCCACTCAGCCATCTTATCTTGGGCAAAGGGGCCAAACATTTTCACTGGAAGAAAGCCTCTTTCACAAATGGCTCTGGAAAAACTAGCTCTCACATGCCAAAAACTAAAACTAGACCCGGGTCTATTGCCATGTACTAAACTAAAGTCAAAATGCCTCAAACTAAAGATCTAAACATTAAAACTGAAACACTATGTCTCCTGGAGAGACAGTAGGTGGAAATTGGAAGACATAGTGGTACGCAGAGAGTTCATGAACAAAAATCAAACTACCTGAGAAATACTTCAAAGGATCAGTAACTGAGATCTCATCTTATTGAGAAGTTTCTACATATCAAAGTAAATCATCAAAGGTGAAAAAACAACACACAAATTGGGAAAATAATATTAACCAACCATCACTCAGACAAAGGTCTTCTATCTAGAATATATAAAGAACATAAGGCCCCCAAACTTTAAAGACCCAATCCAAAAATGAGCACTTGAATACAGCCTTCTCAGAAGAATAATTACAAGTGACAAATAAATACATGAAAAAAATATTACACAGCACTGGCCATTGGATAAATGCAAATTAGAACAACATTGAGATACCATCTCACCCTAGAAAGAATGGCTGTAATAAAGAAATCAACTAATAACAAATGCTAGAGAGGCTGTGGGGAAAGAGAAACCTCCTCCACTGTTGGTGGGAATGTTGACTGGTACAACCACTATGAACATCAGTGTGGAGACTCCTCAAAAAACTAGGACTGGAAATCCCATTCAACTCAGCTATTCCCCTTCTGGGTATTTTTC
>NW_004524645.1:6786772-6812357 GCF_000260255.1 Octodon degus | reverse complement strand
ACTTTGACTAACTCTCTATACTGATACCTGTGATCTAAGCAACTACAAAGAGGATAGCAATGTGTAATGCAAAAATCATGATTCATTACCTCTCGTCTTGGACTTCTCAATGTGTAACATTTCTAGAAGAGTGTTATTTTTTGTTTTTGGTGCTGAGAACTGAACCCATGTCTTCCATCTTACTAGGCAAGCATTCTACCTCTGAAGCAAATCTCAAGGCTGCATGTATACCATTTATAATGTATTATCAATTTATTTCCTTAAAATAAATTTTTTAAAAAAGTAAAAAAAGAAAAAAAATTATATGTTGACAGGAGACAAAGACTACAAATTTAAATTTGCAATGGGGGGCCGGGGAGACAGCTCAAAAAAAGTAAAAAAAGACAAGAAAAACATTAAAATTTATCAAAATCTGGCATTAATATTCAATTATTTGATCAATCTTTAATAACTATAACTGTTCATCTGAGCAACAGATTTGACTAAATATAGGTAATACAACCTTTTTTTTGTACCAGATATTGAACTCAGGACCTTGTGCTTGCCAGGCAAGCACTTATTCTACTGAGCCATCTCCCTGGCCTATAACAATCATTATTAATTTGATATTATTGTTTTGAAAATCTGTATTGTTGCACGTTAGCCTGTTTCTGTTTAGTTTCTGGTATTTATTTTTGCTTTTGTTTTCACTCTTCAAATAAAATAAAATAAAATATTTTTTAAAAGATTGCAAATTATTTCACTTTCCATATCTCAGTTTAAGAAACCACAAAATGTGCTAGAGTTCCTACTTTATTCTTTGTTTAATTAAGTGAGTTAGTTAAATAATCATATAAAGAATTAAGAAACTTTGCCCAATAGTAAGCAGTCATTACAGTTACAGTATTTTATGCCATTTAAAGGAATAGAACACACCTAGAACAGAGTCATAAAGCCCAAGGCTTTTGACTCTGAACTGTTTAGGCTTTCATCTCTCCTCTGCTAATTACTGGCCATCCATTCAATTTAAATCTAAATTATTAATCTCTATAGGCTTGGGATTTCCTCTTTAATGTCAGTACCTTCACCATAGAGTACTGTGTCAAGCATTAAATAATATCATATGTAGAAATCACTTTTAGCACAGGGTTTGGTGTATAATAAGCATGCAGACCAATTGGCTATTTTTGTTTCTTAGGTCTGCAGTTCCTCTTCTTAGCTACGTATGTAGTTGTGGTCTTCTGGAGCACTGTCCAGTTGTCTCCATGTGTTTTAGCAGGAAATTTCATTAGTATTCTTACAATTATGTTGTAAGGCATAAGTGTAATTTTTGCCTAAAATAGATTTATGTTACTTCTCAAGTCACAGGGGCTCAATAGAGATATTATGTAAAGAAGATAACAAAGCTTAGGAGCAGGCAAACAAATGGGCAGTTTTAATTAACCCAACAGATTAAATCTCTTTAATTATTTTTCAAAGCACATCTTTCTCACTCTGTGGGAAAACCACCCATGCAAAATGCACCATATCCAGGAAGCCCCAGGTGAACTGTTTGAAAAGCTGTGGTATGTTTTTGTTATAGCTTTTCTTTTAGATTAATTATAAAGAGACAAGATAATGAATTGAGAATTGTGTTTTGTTTGTATCTATCTTCAAAGTATTTTGCTTTGAAAAATGGCTATGCCATTTGCACATATGTTTGTGTACTGAGTCTAATTATAAACTCAAAGAAGGAAAGAACAAACTAAATGTTTAATGTTGTTACCATGTTTTCCTTTTCTATTGATAAATAATTAAGTCCTATCTTGAAGGAAGCGAGTGAGAACTATAACTGAATAACAATGTAGAGTATGTATAGCCATCAGCAATGGGAGGGGAGAAATTAAGCCACCAACTAAATGCTTACCTTAACTAGTAGTAAAACAATGAAAAATGTGTGTTAGACACTCTGGTCTCTAAAGAGAGTCTATGGTTCAAATAAAAAATACACCTTTCATCCTTTTCATATCTGAGTCTATTAATCAAACCATGAGCATAACATACTACAGTTAGCTATTCACTTTTACCTGACTTTCGCATTCATATGGATCATGGAAGTTACATCCATTGTTTAAAATCAATGCTTTCATTAATGTCTGTGTAATAAAGTTAGACAGGCTGTAGCTCAATTCATACTTCTATCAAAATTCTTCTTGTGAAGATGAAGGCTTACATATTATGGTCTCCGAAATTGAACAATGAATACTATTTATAACACCCATTTAAGTACTGTGATTGCTACTAGTGGTTAGCACTAGAAAGTTAGAAGATAAGCAAGTAAGAAAGAAATTGCTTTTTTCAAACTATAAAGCCAAAATGCAATAGTGAACTGAATTATCTTCTCCTATTCATTCTTATTCTTCAAATAGCATTTAATTTGAGTAGCAAAAATGTTTAAGGATAGCTATTACTTTACTCTATTTAGAGCCTTCAGTTAGGTAGCAAATAAAAGTTCTTAGAACATGAAGAAAACTGCTTAGAACATGAAGCCTTTCAGTTTTTTAATTTTTTTTTATTTTTATTTATTTGAGAGAGAGAGAGAGAGAGAGAGAGAGAGAGAGAGAGAGAGAGTGGTGTGTGTGTGTGTGGCCAGCTCAGCCTACCAGGGGGCAGGGCTGGCTGGCATGTGGTGCTGGGGGATTGAGCCGCGGTCCCTGATGCTTTGCCAAGCTTGTTCTAAGTAGGTGCCTTAGACCACTGAGCCATCTCTCCAGCCCAGCCTTTCAGTTTTTTAAAAAGCATACTAATTAGAAAGATAAATAAAACATCCATTTTTTAAAATCTTCTATCAGCAAAACAAACTGCATTAGAATAATAAAATAAATTACCCTGATTTGAGTTCCTGGTGTTTTCCCTTTGAGATTTTTGGCCAAAGAGAATACCATATGTTTTATCTTGTTTGTACTAGCAGGTTATGAAAACCACAAATTGTTCCCATATTTTTTCTATTTCTTAGAAAGCTTACAATAATCTTTGAAGGAGGAACTTTCTAAATCTTTATTTTGCCATATTAATTTATGAAAATTCATGGTCCGCAATTTCTTTGTTTATAAAAATTACACTTTATTTATCTGACTACCCTATTAGTATGTCCACAACAAGTTTTACAATGAATCATGAGGTGTGAGCTCTGAGAAAGTGACAGATCCAGAAAATAGAAAGAATAATGTCACTTGGAGTAATTCGTGGAAATCTCTTTGAAAAAATTCTGTCCTAAATACTGGAAGGGCTGGGGTGCTGTCCACAAGAGAAGGTAAAAGAAGGTCAAGAAGGTAGAGAAAATCCATAAGGATTGGTGGCGTACCTGGAGGAGCAAAGTCCAATTGGAGTGATTCAAAGTAGGTCCAAAATATGATATGCTACCAGAATAGAGGGCCTACATTGCCGTTCTTAGCAGCTACAAGGGATGGAGAAGCATACTTATCTCTATTGACATCTTATTTTACTTATCTATCTACCTATTCAATATATAAAGTACAGCTGTACATATTTACAGAACACAAAATGATCTTATGTTTGAAAAATAGGGAATGATAAAATCAAGCCAACCAAACTATTCTTATAGCCCACTTGTATTAGATACCATTCCTTAATTTTAGTCCATCTTTACTTGACTTTGTTGCTTTCTGGCTATGGCAGCAGAGCATGTAATGGTGGGAATACATTGGTGCCTCAGTTTACAATTCTGTTGCAACCAGTATCGTGGAACAAATTCTATGACCAAAATCATGGAAAGAATTAAGTTTGTGAACTGAGGCACCACTGTATGTGGTAGAGGATGCTTATTCACCTCATGGTTTCTCACAAGCAAAGAGAGATAAGAAGGAGCTGGGGTCCCAATATTCCTTTCAAGGAGATGTCCTCAGTGGCCTAACTTTCTCCAGCTAGGCATCACTTCTTAAAGGTCCTACCCCCCCATAATGCCATATATTGAACTAAGCCATGACATATGGATCTTCATGGGACATTTCCGATCCAAACTGTAGAAACTGTGTTAACACTCCAGACTCATCCTCATCCTCTTTCTCCTTAGAGATTACTGGTTCCATATAATCATATAATCTTTCTTCCTATAATTCTAGAAGTGACTTAAGATTTTTTAACAACAATTCTAACTTCCATTTTTCTCCCACCTTGCCAATGTTGCATATGCTTAAATCAATTATGTGGCAAAGAGGCATGATGTCAGCAAGTTCTCATTTCATTTATAGTACTCCTGGGCCATGGCCATATTGTTACATATGGATAAAAGCTCCATAAGCCAAAGAGGAAAAGGAAACACAAAAAGCAGAATAACATTTCTGGTGTAATACAGATTTGAGAGAAAATAATTGTCAAGCCCAGCAGCTGGTGAGCTCTTAAGCTCTTACTGGAAAACTAGATGTTCTTTTTCCCTTTCCCTAATTGTATTATGATAATTGCTAGTAAAATGATGTCAATTGGAACCTCTTTCTTGTGAAGTGACCCCCTGATCTCTGATCCCTGAGTATTTCTAAGGCCATATATATTTGCATTATCCTCTCACCAGTCACTGTGCCATTTAAAAGAATGCAATGAGAATGAACTAGCAATATTATATATCTATTACTGAATAACATAATACCAAATTTAGTAACTTTATCAATTTATTTCTGTAGATTAGAAATCTGGCACAGCATATCTGAGTGTTCTGTTCAGAGCCTCACAATGCTAAAATCAATGTATCAGCAAGCTGTGTTTTCATATGGAGATTGGAGTTCTCTTCTAAACTCATACCTGTTGGCAAAATTAAGTTCTTTGCTCTTACAGGACTCAGGCACCTATTTTCTCAATCATGGTTAGCTGAGGGCTTCTCTTAAATTCTGGAAGCTGTTATAATCTTTCTCTTGTGCCCCTCCCCATCTTTAAACAAGAGTCAAATGTTCCTTGTGGTTTTTTTTCTTATTTTAGGGAAGGGTCTAAAGGGTGTTCAGGGTCTTACTATTAGATCTGACTTACAGTGATTCTCCTGTTTACAGCCTCCCAAGAGCTGGGATCATAGGTGGGCGCCACCACGCCTAGTCTCAATGCTGTCTCAGCGTGCCCCAGGGGTGGAGCCGGCACAGCAGGCCCAGGGATTGAACCCTGGGCCCTGCATCTGCTTGCAGGCACTTTAATCTGCTATTTGGCCCGCCCTTGTTCCTTGTGTTTCAAATTTTTCCTGCTTTCCCTTTGCCAGCAATCAGAGCAATCTCTTTTTTGAGACACTCATGTGATAGATGTGGCCCTCTTGGGTAATCTCCTTGTAATAGGGTCGCCTATACCATATAACAACATATTCATGAACATGTTATCTCAGAGGATGGTGAATTCTAGGCAAAAGGGTAGAGAAGCTTGATGGGAAAGGGCATAAGAAGCCATTATCAGGAAGAAAACTAATCAAAGTAAAAAATGTTATCTTATGGACATATAATAGCAAGAAATGAGGGCTGGCAATATAGTTCAGCAGACTAAGCACTTGTATAGGTAAGGGTAGGGGCCGGAGTTCAATACTTGGCATGGCATGCTGCGCCGGCCCTGACCCCAGGCACGCCGAGCGATGGAGTCAGGGTGTGGTGGCCACGCACCTGTAATCCCAGCACTAGGAGGGTACAAAACTAGAGAATCATTATGAGCTACGTAGTGATACCCTGTACAGATAATAGTAATAAATCCCTTTTAAGAGGCAAGAAATATATGTAGCCTTAACTGGGTAAATTGCAAAAAAAAAAAGTTACTATATAAAAATCTTTGCACATTCTTACATGAGCATTTAGGAAGTGAATATCTTGCTGATGTCAAGTAAGAAAGGATGTGATTCCCTTCTTCATCTAATGAATCAGCAGAGAGAAGACAGGCAGTCAGCACTGTTTCTGCCCTCATTGTAACCTATAGTCAAGAAACTAGATGATCATGTCTGGTTGTGCATTGAACGTCCTCTTTCCTGAAAAATTGTTTTTGACATGCTCCTTGCTTACGAAAAGGGATAGAGATGAAGACTTATTTATTTCAGTGTCAGGAGGAGGAGATTATCCTTAGCAGAAAAGCTACCAGGTACCTAGCACAGGATGATGGACTTAGTGAGAGAAAAAGGCCAGAGACTCTGGTAAGTTACTGGTGGAGAGATGCTTCTCTTGTGCGGCTTTGTCCCCCTGATTTCTTAGACTTGCTTTCCTTACCATTAGGATGCTCTGGAATATGTAATTTTCATATAAGTATACTGTGGGTTTCACAAAATGATTGTTGCAGAACATAAGTTCCTAATCTGTTGAAATTATCTTTTTGGTTGCCTGGAATGAGAACTACTCTTTTTGTCCTAAATCCTTTAATTCCTACTCTGGTCCAGAATGAACAATTTACTAATCCTGAATATGTATAGTTTGACCTGGGCCTTCCTAACTCATACACTCAGGCAGACATTAGGTGTATGCTAGATCCACAAAGCCAAATTGCTGAGAAAGAAAAACATTTGCAACAAGCTTCAGTAATCATTTCAATGGTTATTACACTCAGCTACTTCTGTAGATTTAGGCCCAATCTCCCAGTTGTTTTCTGAGTGCTCCATATCAACATGTAAATGCTTTCCCAGTTGGTTGGTTAATGTTCTAATCCTCTCGTATTTGAAAGAGAAACAGATACAATAAAGACCTGATCTGGTACCTTATGAATGTTACTAATACTTGATTCTTACTGAGGTTTTGCTGTATATCAGGCATTGCTCTAAGAGATTTACACAACTCCAGTGATCTCCACAAGGCTATGAAGCAAGTTCCTCCATGATCCTCAATTTACAGATGTGATATCAAAGACATTTAAACAACACAATATCATGTGGGTCAAATCTAGATATCTTGTCTGAACCACATGACTCAGATTTTATCTCACTCTTGATTATATATACAGGAAAGAAATCCTACCTTATATAATTCTTCACTTAGGTAAAAAGGTCCTTTTAATCATAGCTTTTTGAAACAACACAGAGAACTATAAAGACACGAATATTGCCTATAAAAATATTCATTATACTGGTTTAGTAAAATCACTTACAACCCTAGTGTTCAAATATTAGAATTCAGGGGCTGGAGAGATGGCTCAGTGGTCTAGAGCACCTACTTGGAACAAGCTTGGCAAAGCATCAGGGACCGCGGTTCGATCCCCCAGCACCACATGCCAGCCAGCCCCGCCCCCTGGTGGGCTGAGCTGGCCACGCACACCACACACACACACTCTCTCTCTGTCTCTCTCTCTGTCTCAAATAAATAAAAAAAATTAAAAAAAATATAAAAAAACAAATATTAGAATTCAAATCAAGAGTTGTGATTATACAATAAAATAATAGGCAAAAAACTTGGAATAATCACTTTCCAAAAGATAACTAAATGGCTACTAACCATAAGAAAAGGTGCTTACATGGCATCATTATTCATCAGGAATGAGAAAATTAAAACAGCAATGAGCCACTGTATCTGTAAACATTGTCTGAATCACTAAAATAAAAAAAATTCTAACAATGAGTGCTGCCATGCATATGGAACAATTAGTACTCTAAAGCACTGATGGGAAATGCAAATTATTTCACCAGTTGGGAAGACTATAAATATATACTGGAGCCAAGCATTTTCATATCCTATGGCCTAGCAATTCCACCTATAGATACACTCTCAAGATAATTAAGTATTGGGTCCGAGGAGATGGCTCAGTGGAATAAGCACTTCCCTGGCAAGCGCAATGGCCTGAGTTCAATCCCTGGTTCCATCAAAAAAAAAATTAAGTATCCATTAAACATATGTACCAAATTTTCATAGCATATTTAAGACATAATAACCAAAGTCTTATAAAATGAATTACAACTTTAAAAGCAGGTTTGGTGAAAGAAGCTAATAATAAAATAATATATAATATAAAATTCCATTTTTTAATAATTAAATTATAGCCAAAACTAATCAAAAGTTAAATCAAATAGTGGTTGTCACTGAAGGAAAGTGTTGGTTGTGAAAGGGAAATAGGAGAACTTTCTTGGTTTCTAGGAATATTCTGTGTTGCTGTGCAATGTATGTAGTATAAAAGTTTTTAGACTATATTCAATTTTTAAGGGTATTTTTGCATAGATATTGATATGGGTATAGATAATTTGCTCTGAGAAAGGGAAGAGAAGATGTGTATCTGAGAAATGGTAATTGCTTGTTTTTTTTTCTATTCTTTGGGGTATCAAATCTACACCCTTATTCAGTGATAAGCAACTACTCTACCATTGAGTTACATCCCTTGTCCAGCAAATGCTTTGTTATAGTACAAGACATGTCAATAGATCTTTTTTATTTTCCTTACATGTATCTGATATTCCTTACACATCATGCAAGCAATGGATGTGTTTTTTACATTTCTTATGAGTTTATCACATAATGTTAGGCATGTTCCAAATGGGTATGGTGAAGCATTGCTTGTTTCCTGACTGCTGTATATTCCCTGCCTCTTGGGAAAGCCATGGAAAGTTCAAGACCTGCTTTTCAGTTTTTTTTTCTTTGCTTCCAAACACAAATCTTTAGGGAAATCAAATAAGACCTAATCAAAAATGGGCAAGTGAAATGAATAGACATTTCTTAGAAGAAGAAGTCATTACATACATGAAGAAATTTTCAATATCTCTGGCCATTAGAACAGTTGCAAGTTGACACAAAACTGAGTGCCTGTCTTACCTAAGAAAAATGGCCAGCATCAAGAAATAAAATAATAACAAATGCTGGTTATGCCATAGAGGAAAGAGAACTCTTCTACGTTGTTGATGGTATGTAAACTAATATCACTAAAGCATTATGGAATTCAGTAGGGATATCTCTCAAAAATTGGAACCATAAATTCTATTTGACTCAAATATTCTTCTTCTAAGCATATGCCCCAAAGAGCATGAATATATCTGGTAATATGAATAACTGGTTGGAAGCCAACACTATACATTACAACAAATATTGTGAAATTCATGTTACTTTGTTAAGTGAAATTCTGTATCACTTGTAGTTTTGTTTTAATACTATTTTGTAATCTCTTTAAAAAAACAACAAATATTTAAAAGAGTTAAAGCTACTCCATAAAAGTGATACATGCATATCCACATTTATAACAGCACAAGTCATACAAACTAAATCATGAAAATAGCCTATATGTCCATCAACAAGTAAATGGATAAAAATAATGTGGTATTTACACATAAAAGAGTGCTTCTTTCCAAAGAAATATAAATTTCAGGCATTTGTAAGAAAAAGGATACATTGTGAGAATGGTTATATATATATATATATATATATATATATATATATAGTCTTTAATGTATTTTGTTGTTGCAGGCTCACACTATGCCACTATGCAGCTCATACTCGTGGTGGTCCTCCTGCTTTCAGTATCCCCAGTGCTGGGATTATAGGCATGCACCACTATGTCAGGTCTCTGGCCCAATCAGCCCACCCTGAGGGTGGGATTGGCGAGGCATGTGGTTCTGGGGATCAAACCGCGGTCCCTGAGCTTGCTAAAGCTTGTCTAAGCAGGCACTTTAGTCTCCTGAGCTATCTTATTTGTAATTAATTAATTAATTAATTTAGTACAGGGTCTCACTACAGGACTCATAGTGACCCTCTTGTTTCAGCCTCACCAGAGCTGGGAGTATAGGCATGCACCTCCAAGCCTGGTTTCAGTGGCCTACACCACACACAGGTGCACCATCAAGGCATACAGTACTGGGGATTGAACCTGGGTCCTTTTGCTTGCCAGGCAGGCACTTAGACAGCGGACACCTTCCAGCCCAGCCTGGATTGTCTTATATGAGAAACCCAAAAGAGTAAAAGAAAGGATAGTTAACAGGAAGTACAGAGAGAAATCATTCCTAAAGGAAGGGGAAGAAGAGATGGAGCGATGAGAAAGGAAGAGGAGGGGCAGGAGACAAAGAATTGAATTGAGATGTGTGGAATATAAGTATCAGCTCTACACAAGAAATGTAAACACTATGTACTGCAAACTTGTACAAAAAATAAAGGAATTAGTGGATGGAGGGGGTTAGGGAGAAAAGGAAAAGATATGAAAAAAGGAACTAAGATGTGTTATATTCAGGTACCAATTTTTTTTTTTCTTCTTCTTTTTTTTGACTGCACCAGGGATTGAACTCAGGACGTTGTGTTTACAATGCAAGCACTTATTCCACTGAGCTATCTCCCCAACCTACATATGTACTAACTTTCCATAAGGAAGGTAAATATATACTGCAGACAAGTACTAATAAAAAGTAATAGTACACAGTGGTGTTAAGAGGTACCTATTATAACAACTGACTCGGCTAACAGCATTGATAGCCAGTCAGAGGCTTAGTTTCAAAGATGTCTGAACACATGATGTTTTATCTAGTGCAAACCTGCCTCACCTAGACCTTTAGCAAGCTTTCTTTTCCATGGTCCTCCAAACGTCAAAGAAACAACATAGTAAATAACTATGCTGTTTGTAACCTAAATGCTCAAAATGCCAATTCAGTGACCCTTTTCCAGGTGAGATACAAGGTTGAGGAGCTCAAGAGAATTACACAAGGGGTTAGAAGATATGGTACTAAAATCCTACTTGCTCTGTAATGTTACATTCTCTAGACCCTCCGCTATTGCCCATAGAAAGTTACAACAGCATTTCTCTCCTTATATTCAAGACTTGTTTGCTTAAAAAATAAAGAGATCTGAAGGCTATAGTCATTATACAAATGTAAAATATTATTCAGAGAGTTACCCTATCACCCCCAAAGTAGCTTAGACATTGAGTATTTTTCTTTCAATATTATAAGGTTTTTTTTTCTGTGTTTTATTATATGATTTTCATTTTCATAGTTTTCATTTACAGAGCTACATACAAATCAACATTTATGTATTTCAATATGTGTAGTATTATAAATATATCCCTTACATGAAACTCATGGGGACAATTATGTACCATAATTTGGAGTTTGTCAGATTTTATGGAGCTATTACTGTAACATACCCAATTTACTACATATTACTTATTCTTAATGGGGCTTGGGGAAGACCCTGTAATCAAACACATGAATATTTCTTTGGAAATTGTATGAATATTCACACTAAATGGGATATGAGGAGACTGTAATTAGCCCCCCATCAGTACAAAAAGCTTTTGCTTTTCACATCATTAAGACAAAAAATTAAAGCCATGGTAAATGTATAAGGGGAATGGGGAAAGACTAAAACTATGTAATAATGTAAGAGAAAATTAAGACCAGTGTCCTAAAGAACTATTTACTGCTGAAAGAATTAAACAGTCTGCCTATGTTGACTGTGTGCTTACTGACAACAAGAACAGAGCTTCACGCATCTCTCCCAACAGCCTGTTATGTAGGTGGGTGGGTGAAGCATGAATAAATGAGTGGATTACTGAGAAAAAAAAAGCTTTTGCTGCCAAATAAGCTATGGAAAATTTTTTAGTTTGCAAAGCTTTGGGAATGCCAGAAGTGTGGATAAGGGATTTTGGACCTTTTCATTTCAGAAGTGTTAAATATTTATGTTTCATATTAAATAAGTTTCCTCTCCTCAAACTTAGATTCTTTATGCTCATCCCTGTACTTTTATTGGATAATGGCTGCCCTGCCTACATCTCTCCATCATGAGAGAAGTTTATTCTCTTCCTTGCTTTGCCTGTCCCATAGTGTCCTGTCACCCACAGGGTGGCAGTCTGGGAATCTAGGTACAACTATGTAGCTCTACTCCCCTGACAGAAATTGATTTGTCCTGAGTAAATTGGAGGGGGCATTTCAGGGGGCAGCTGCAATAGGTAGAGCTTATTATCTTGTTGCTGTTGTTCAAGGATCTCATATGGGAGAACAGCATATGTTTAGTCAACATCTCTTAGGGTTTGTTTGTTTGTTCTGCTTAAATGGTTTTTGAGATTTTGTTTTTCATTTTATGATGGCAGTTTTGAGGAGTACTGCTTAAGTATTTGCCTTGCAAGTGGGAACTGTTCTTTGTTTCTTGATTAAACTGATACCAGGGGCTTCGGAGGAAGATCAAGGAGATAAAGTACTATTCATATCACATCATACCAAGGGCAAAAGATGTGATCAAAAACTAAGGTGAATGTTTTAAAGTATATATTATAATGAAAGACAATTGCCATTAATTACCCATCAAATATGCACCCTTGCTTGAAACGCACTTATCTCACAGTTCTTGCCACTCTTTGAAGTACTTTTGGAAGTCATCTCTTAAGTGTCTTTAATTATGCTGTTGTGGTTGTCTGAATGTCCTGTGTTTATTTAAAAAGTTTACCTTTCATGATAATTTTGACTTTGGGGAAGAACCAGAAGTTGTATAGTGCCCAATCTGTTGTATAATATATATGAAGACACACCATAATATTTTTACAAGCCTGTCTTTCTATGGGATGGCATTTGCAACATTCACCACATTTTTGATCACACATTCTAAAGATACTAAAGAAGACAGCCATTAAAATTTTAGAAAGTGGCAAGAATGATTTTTAAAAAACTGTATTCAAACTGACAGGGATAATTGACAATGTACCTTTAATTGTAATTTTTTAAAAACTTAAATATTCACCTAATATTTTGATTTCCCCTTTGTTATACATATTATATCACTTGATGTTGAGCTTCATCATTTGGCTGAGGTAATCTTTGGCAAGTTTTTTGACATATAATTACTTTTTCCCTTTTCTATAGTCTATTTTTTTTTGAAGGAAATCATTAATGTGAGACCCTGCTTTGGGGACAGGATAGCTACCCAAGTTATTTTGGTATTTTTCTGCATGTGATATTTGTTTATTCACCCAAATTATTTTTATGCAATCATTTATATTAACAGGGACTCATGGGTATTTACCTTATAATATGGTTTATATTCCAATTCTATTTTCTTTATTTTATTGCTTTAATAGCTCCATCTTTGGTCATTGGGAACTCATTCATTTGTTTCCTGTGTTCCTCTGGTACTTGAGAGTGAAATGTCAATTTGATGGCCTTTAGCCTTCCATCTGGGGGATCTGTAGAACATGCTTCTGGCTGTGTCTGGGTGAGTAATGAAAGCATAGCCTTGAGGCCTGTGTCTGGTTCCTCCTCCCTCTCTGGCACCATCTCCCTGCTCTGCCTGCTGGCAGGTCTGAACGGAACCGCTTTGCTCTTCCTTGTCCTTCCATCATGATGCTTCTGCTTTGGAACCAACTGGGTCATGAAGTGAAACCCTAAACCAGTTAAACCTCTCCTCCTTTAAAGTGCCAGGTTTTCACCCAAGTGCCCATCACCAGAGGAATGGATATAAAAGATGTGGTATTTTTACACAGTGGAGTATTACTGAGCTATTAAAAAAGATAAACACAAGGCTTTTATAGGGAAATGGATGTAACTAGAGAACATAGTCATAAGTGAAAAAAATTAGATCTTCATGTACAAACATTGTATTGTCTCACTAGTGTGAGAGAACCTGAAAGAGTAAATGAAATTTTAAAATTACAATATATTCTGTGACAGGGCCAGGGAGATAGCTCAGTAGAATAACTGCTTGCCTGGCAAGCACAAGGTCCTGATTTCAATCCCCTGTACCGGAAAAAAAATATATCTATATCTATATCTATATCTATATCTATCTATCTATCTATCTATCTATGTGTATATATATAGATAGATAGATATAGATATATATTTTATAGATATAGATATAGATATAGATATAGATATAGATATATAGTGACAGGGAACAAATCTGTTCAAAGGGAAGAAACAACTGAGATGAGGAAAAGGGAGGGGTGGGGATGAAGAGATATATATATGTATGTATGCAGGATGGCTTGGATAAGTGTACTACTGATTTCTGCTGGTCTACAGAGGAGAGCTTTTGATCCTTTTTTTTTTCTTGTCCATTTAAGTCTTTTATAACTTTCTTTAAAACAATTTTGCATGCTTATATCTGATAGTCTGAATATCTAATCTGACTACAGCATTAGGCAGTAGAGCAACCATTGTTGAATTCCTATTGTTTTGTTTGGTGAAGTTTTGTATCACTTTTCATGTTTGGGGATTTTTACTATTTTGTATTCTCTTTAGATAATAAAAGAATAAAGTGCCAGGTTTTGTTTCTCAGCAGTGATAAAGCTAATACAGCCCCTTTGAGCTACACACCACTATCATCTTTTTATTTTATTTGACTCAATTACCATTGGAGCAAGAAAGAATAGGAAGAGTGATTCTATTTACCTTGAAAAGGGAATATCATTTTATTCTCACTCAAAACTGCAGTTTAGTCCCCATGACTTGGAGACAGGAGAAAGGAGATAGGAGACACACTGATTAAAACGCTTCTCTTGTGGTTGCTTCCAGTAGAGATAACGTGCAATACACATGTTACATGACCTCATTTATTGACATTGCATCCCTGGAAGCTCTTAATGACTATGATTGAAATTGTCTTGCTGTCTCTCATATTTTGAAGTCTATGTTATATCATTATTATGTAGTTTTCTTCTGAATGGAGACACAGACTGAGCCCTCAAATTTACCATAAGTTATTTGCTGGTTTGGTGACATTTACTAAGGAAAGAACATGCCAAATCATAAGGTCTGACCTACATAGTCTCACAGACACACAGCTGTTGTATAAACAGACTTGCTGATGGATGATGTTCCTATTTGTTCTTATAAAACTCTTAATTAAATGACCCTCCTTTTCTTCCACATGTGTGTAATCAGATTCCATTTTGGATGTCTATCTTCATTTTCTCAGGGGACATGATGGAGTCAATTTATAATTTTGAAGTTATTTGTTCTCATTGTAATTCAAAAGTTCATTTAAGTGCTAAGCATTTGGTGTTTTTCTTTAAGAAACTGCTTGGAAGTTGTGTGTTTGCTAGACACTGTACATTTCACAAAATGACTTCTGTGGAAATACTAAGGATTCCAGAAAGATTTGATAATCTTTATCAGCTTTTCAGCCACCTCAGGTTAAACTTGCCACAGGCAATTTTCTCTTCTGCTACATAATTAATGGAACACATAACCTTTTACTTATTTTATAAACTTTAATATTCATTTTCTTATTACTTTGATTTTATTTTAACCCGTTTTAATTATTTATTCCAAATTCCATTCAAAAGGTATTCAAACATAAAGATTAATTTACTTAATTAACTTCTTGATTGAAAATAAGACCTTAGTACTTATCTCTATGGATTTTCTCCTTGAAATACACTGTGGAGAATTCCAACTTAGGAGCTGTATTCAAGTGGCTACTAATTATGGTCAAATATAAATGACGGAAGGAATTAAGGGAATTAACCTATGACCAACCACTAGATCGCTTACTAACGTTCCTAACATAAAAATGAACATTTTTGCTCTTTGTCAGTGTGATAGTCTTTAAATCATTTCTTTATAGCCTCAATTTATTTGATAAATCCAGATTCTTTTTCTAAAGTGGTTGACTTCATTTATTAACCCTGAAGATATTTTTGCTGTACTGCTGGATTTCATATATGTGCCAGAAACAGTGGAGGCTCAAAGATGAGTGGTGCACAATCATTGCTGTAAAAGTGAGAATTGTCTAAGGAGAAGGACAAAAAAAGCATGAATCAGAATGGGATAAAGGAACAAAGAAGTGACTTCATAGATCACAAGAAGACAATATTTCTGTCTGGGTCATCCAAAAGCCTTATTTTTTTCTTTAGTTTTACTCATTGTTTTACTTCAATTCTGACCGTAGCCACCACTCCAATATAACATTAACTTTTTTTTCTTTGACAAGTCTTAAGCGTTTATTCATTTTTGTTATTTATTTCAGGATTTTCCTCATAAATATCCCTTCATATAATTCTATCTAAGTTTAGTACACCAATATAAATATAGCTACCTTCTTTGAATCATTCATTGTAATTATAAACCAAGCATTCACATATAACATTTTCCTCTATATTTGTTCATCTCTGCTTTTATTAGATTAGAGATGTTTACTAGAGCATAGCTCAGTTATTTACGTATTATCTATACCTTCCTTTGCGCAACAACTGCAGAGATGAGTAGCTGTGACAGAGACTTTATGGTTTGCAAACTTAAAATATTTATTGTCTGCTCCTTTAGTGGTAATGTTTGCTGACCCTTTTGCTAGGCATAAATTCTTTATGGTCAGTGAATTATCTTGCTCTCCTTTTGACTTACTTTAAAAAAATAACATAATAGGCATAGAATTGAAGTGAACCTAATTAAAGTGAAAAATTATATAATTTAATGACAGCATCCATGGGAACAAATGAAAGTGAACCATTAAGAAAAATTGACTTATGAAAAGGAGTTGCTAGATGAAAGATATGCTCACATTCCACCAAGCAGCTCACAGTGTGTAATATAAGAAATAACAGAGACCTGGCTATTTGTCATCAGGAAAAATCCAGGCGATTGGCCACTCTCCCCTAAACCCACTGGAAGGTGGGACCAGGAAATTAGTGGGAATCGCAGACACATTAAGGCCTGAATTATGACCCTTTCAATGGGAAGGTAGGATTAGCAGCTTGAAAAAGTCCTGAGCAACAGGAATAAGATGAGTCAACAGATGGCAGGTTAGGTGAACCACTGTTGCGCTTGGAGATAATGGCACATGGAATAGAAGAAGGCAGATGATGCTACCCCTGTTCCTTAATTATTTTTACTTTTTCTTTTTTTCTTAACTTCTTTTTCTCTTTTTGAAACAGTTTAGGAGTACTCCAGCCATAGAAAACTAATTCTATCCCCAAAACCCACAGACCAAGATTACATCATCTCTTGCTTACTCCTTTATTCCTTCTCACTTGCCCATTCTCTAGTTTCCCAAAGCTTTTATTATCCTGTTCTTCAGTGCTGCTTTTATTTTCTTTTCAGTTATCTTTGTTTTATCTACTATCCTTCCTAAATTTCCCCACCACAGGGTAAAAACACACTACCAAGGGGAAGTATGTCCCATACAAGCTCCCAATGTATGATCAGTAGTGTTATATAACTGGAGACTTTGTTCTTAAGGTTTAAGGTACAAAATTAAGAGTTTTAACAGTTGCTCAGTTTCTAAACTGTGCTTGAATCTATTCTTATTGCTAAACATATTACTTTAATTAGGATGGCATATTAGTCGTAATCTGTTCTTTTTTCTATAACAATACTGGGAAGCCCTGGGGTAATAACTGTACCACAATGCAGCACCACAGGACTGGTGGCTGAGTCAAGCAGATACCAACATCTCAGTCTTAATTAATTGGGAAGGTAGAAAGTGGGAGAAGACACAATCCAAGAACATTCTACATATGTCAGATATCCATGAAGAACAGTCTCTGACTGAGGTCTTGATACTAGTGACACAACTATTACTACAAAAAAATTAGAAATCAACACAGGAAGCAAAATAAAAAGTTTTTGAAATAGAAAATGACAAGACACAAAAGCAAAATTCAACATTAAACCTCCATGCTGGCCTACAGGAACAAGTCCACGAGACAAAGAGATAAAGAAAAATAGAAAGCATGCACATGAAATTTCTGAAACAATAGCAACCAAAATAAAGACACCAATCCATGAGGCTGTAGATGCAATCAGATCACAAAAAATAATCTCTCAGGTAGAAGAAAAAAGTGGCAAACATAATGAAGGAATCACTCAGCAAATCTAGAGTAGATATTGATTTTTAAAAAATGGAGGAACATAGTAAAATGATGGAAACCTTAACTAACCAATACAGGAAAGAAATAGAATCCACAAAACAAATTAAAACAGATATCCAGGAAATAAAAAATTCCACTGGAAGCTAGCAAAACAATTGGAATGAAACTGGAGATACGCTTTCAGACCTCACAGACATGATCACAGCTAGTGATCTTGAAATAAAAAAAAATCTCTAGGGGCAACCCACTCTGGTTCCCCTTCTGTCCCTGTCTTGAACAGAAGCTTACACCCAGTAAATATTGTGCTTTTAAAACAAAGGTCTCTAAAATATAGAAAGGGACCAAGAAATAACAATTCAACAGCTATAAGACAATGCAAAATAAAGCAGTATAATTCTGATAGATGTTAATGAAAAAGCAGGAGTCAACACAAATGACATAAAGACTACTTGAAGAAATAATAGCAGAAAATTTTACCAGCATGACACAAGAATGTGTTATAAAACTAAGTGAGACATATAGAACTCCAATTAGCATGACAAAAATAAATATATATGGAGACATGTAATAATCAAGATCTCAGAAATTCAGCAGAAGAACTGAATTTTAAATGCTGTTAGAGAAAAGAAACAGATTATCTATAATGAAAAACTCATAAGAATCACAGCAGATTTCTCAGCACAAACCCTCAAGTCCAGATGAGCTTGGAGTGAAGTATTTCAAGTCATGAGAGAAAACAACTTCCATCCTAGATTGATGCACCCTGCAAAAGTATCTTTCAAAATTAATAGAGAAATAAGATATTTCCATAACAAAGAACAACTGAAGAAATTGGTAATAAATAAAACAACCTAGAAAGTTTACTGAAAGATACTCTAGATAGGGATAAAAATGACCACATTTCAAAGCACAACTAAAGAAAAAAATCATGAGTTAGAGCCAGAAAATAAACAGAGGGAAAAACTATGGAACCAGCAGCACAAAAATAACATGAGAAATACAGGCCAATACATATAAAGTATAACCATCAGCGTAAAACGGTCTCAATTCACCAATCAAAGGAAATAGACTGGTAGAACAGATCAAGAAATTAGATCCAAAAATATACTATAGACAAGAAACACATGTAATACAAAAAAGAAATTCACAGCCTAAAACTCAAAGGATGGGAAACAATACTCCATGATACAAGAACCTGGAAAAAAGCAGAGGTAGCTATTCTGTTTGCAGACAGGTTGAACTTCAAACCAAGAATGAGCAAATGAGATAAAGGTCACTACATACTCACTAGGGGAAAAGTTCAAGAGGAAGAGATATGCACCAAATATGGGAGCGCACCAAATATGGGAGAGCACCAAATATGGGAGCAGACAACTATCTAAGACAAATATTATAGACATGAAAAATCAAATAAGCAATAACATAATTGTAAGGACCCTAATGCACCATTGTTACAAAGTGATAATTAAACTTGACAAAATATAGCAAAGAAATTTCAGAATTGAACCAAACTTATGAACCAATGGACCTAGTAGATGTTTTCAGAGTGTTCCATCTAACAACATCAGAATACATATTGCTTTCAAGTGCAATGTGAGGTTCTCTAAAATTGGCATACAGGGGCTGGGGAGATACCTCAGTGGTCTAAGCATCTGCCTGGCAAGCATAAGGATCTGGGTTTGATCCCTGGTACAGCATACCATGCTGACCCTGGAACCCCAGGCACACTGTGCCAGCCAACAAAACCGTTGTGATGGTACATGCCTATAATCCCAGTACTGGAGAGGCTGAGACAGGAGGATCACTATGAGTCCAAGCTGCATAGGGAGACCTGGTACCAAATAAATAAATAAATTACAAAAATTAAAAAATAATAAAACATACATACAGTAGCCCACAGAACATGATAAAGGGATCTCAAAGAACTGAAACTATCCCTTGCATATTATCTGACTATAATACAATAAAATTGAAAATTAATGGCAAAGACAGCACAAAATTCTATAAACACCCTCTTAAACAAACAATTGTTCACAGATCATGCTAAATATGAAATTAAACAATATCCATGATGAAACAAAAATGCAGATACAACATTCAAGAACCTGTGAGACACAAGGAAATCAGTCCTAATGGTGAAATTTATAGTGATGAATTCTCACATTATGAAAACAGAATGTGCACAACCCCCGCCCCAATGTTTCACCTGAAGCTTCTAGAAAAGAAGAGTTGGTCCATCCCAACATGCATACCAGGGAGGAAATTTTAAAGATCAGAGCAGAAATTAATGTAATGGAGACTAAAAAGCAATACAAATAACTAATGAGTCAAAGATCTGGTTCTTTCAAAGACTAAATAATATTCATAAACTCTTAGCCAACATTATGAAAAAAGTAAAAACGAAAGAATAAAATTCATGCACTGAGAAATGGAAAGGGTGCAATCACTACAGAACCGGACAACATTCAGAAGACCATAAGTACCTACTAAATTCACACACCTACAATATTTAAATGACAATGGAATACCCATCTCTGACAAAACTAAACAAAAAAGGGGATACAAATGAAGGACCATATTGTATATGTATATACAAAATAGGATAGATATATAGATACTTTCTCTTAAATCAATGAGAAGAAAGATTTTCACTAATATTATTAAGATGTGATACCATGTCTGCATCTTGTACTATGAATAACCACTACAAAGACAATAATATGCAATGTATTAATTATTGAAACTGTCCCACTAATCTGTTTTGAAAGTATCTCATTGCCATTTGCTTCCCAATAAAATTAATAAAAAAGAAACTTTCCAGTGATAAGATTCAAAACACAGATGAAATGGTTAGATTCCTTGATATGTATGAATTACTAAAGCTGAATCAAGAAGATCTAAAACTTTGAAATAACCCAATATTAGTTAATGACATTCAAACTGTACTTTAAAACTTACCAACAAAGAAAAGCCCAGGTCCTGATGGATGCAATGCTGAATTATTCAAGAAATTTAGAGAAGACTGAATGCCAACACTCCTCAAAGTCTTTAATGAAATTGAAAGTAAAGTATTACTCCCTAAGTAATTCCTGTAGGCAACTGTTACACTGATACCAAAAAATCAGAAAAATAGGCTTACAGGGCCTGGGCAGATAGCTCAGTGGTCTAAACACCTGCCTGTCAACTGCAAGGACCTGGGTTTGAACCCACTATTTGTTTGGATACAAAAAAATCCAAAAAAGAGAATTATAGCTGAACATCCCTAAACATAGATGCAAAAATACTAAATAAGATACTACCAAACAGAATACAGCAAATCATCAAGAACATTATACACCATGGCCGAGTGAGATTCATCCCAGGAATGCAGGGATGGTTCAACATGTGTAAATCAATAAAAGTAATATACCATATAAAGAGAGTCAAAGACAAAAATCACATGACCATCTCAATAGATGCAGAAAAAACTTTTGACAATGTTCAACAATCATTCATGATAAAAAATCGTACAGAAAATCAAAATGAATTATCTTTACCTCAACATGATAAAAGCCATCTATGACAAACCAACAGACAACATTATATTAAATGGACAAAAAATGAAAGCATTCAATATAAAATCAGGAACAAGAAAAGGATGTCCACTTTCACCACTCTTATTCAATATATTTCTGGAAACAGTAGTTAAAGCCATTAGAAAAGAGAGAGTAATAAATGGAATAAGAGGAGCTCAGTAGATTGCTGAGTGATCTAGGCACCTGTCTGGTAAACACAAGGACCCAAGTTCAATCCCCTGTACCACATGCCATGCTGGATCTGCAAACCCATGCTGGCCACTGAACCTAGGTATGGTGGTGCTTGCCTGTAATCCTAGTGCTGAGTAGGTTGAGACAGGAGGATCACTATGAATCTGAGCTATGTAGTGAGACACTGTACCAAGTCAATAAATAAATCATTTTATTTTATTTTCAAAAAAGAAAGCGAGGGGCCAGGGAGATAGCTCAGTGGAATAAGCACCTGCCTGGCATGTGCAAGAGCCTGAGTTCAATCCCTGGTTTCACCAAAAAAAAAAGAAAGAAAGAAAGAAAGAAAGAAAGAAAGAAAGAAAGAAAGAAAGAAAGAAAGAAAGAAAGAAAGAAAGAAAGAAAAGTATATAAAAGAATTAGAGCCGGCCCTATAGCTCAGCGGACTAAGTGCTTGCTTAGGTAAGCACAGTGGGCAGGGTTCAATCCTGGGCACCACATGCCATGCCAGCCTCACCCCTGGGCATGCTGAACTGCTGATAGAGTCTGGGCATGGTGGTATACATCTGTAAACCTAGCATTAGAGAGGCAGAAATCAGGAGAATCACTGCGAGTCTGAACTGCATAGTGAAAGCCTGCACACACAATAAAACCTTAAAAAAGAAATACAATGAAGAATTGAAATGATCATTATTCATAGATGAAATGATACTCCACATAGAAGACCCCAAAAGCTCCATCAAAAGCCTTCAAAATTTAATAACTAAATTCAGTAGCATAGTTGGATACAGTGTCAAGTCTCAATAATCAATAGAATTCCTTTACAAAAGCAGCAAAATCACTGAAAAAGAAATTAGAGAAGCCAGATCCTTTATAATAGATCCAAAAAATCAAATACTTAGGAATCCATCTATAGCAAGCTACATGTCTTAAATAGGTCAAATTTGTTACAAAGGCATTTTCTGTATACCACAATCATACTAGTGATCAATCTATTTCAAGTTTTACCTAATAATACTTAATTCTGTAAAAGCTGAGAATAGCTGATTGGTTTATTGGCCAGTAAATGCCATATTAGAATTTATATCCTTGGCTAGTGATGATAGCCTTTTAGTGAACAAGTGCCCAAACTGTCACCAAAAACCCATTATTGATTGCAAAGTGCCAACACCCCAACTAAACTGGAGTACTGAGGTGTCAGGCTTTTTTGTTGGTTTATTTTAAAGTTTTAGTTTGGATAAAATTCAAATGTTAACATCTGTTGTCTTAATGACATAGTTATCAGTGGTACAGCTTTTCACTGATAGGTGAAAGTTTGCATTTGGTGTGTGTGTACACAATTCATGTTATCTTTGCTGCTGCACACATGCTCACAATTTGTCAAACCTTGGCTTATGCACCCACAGAGAGGGCTCAGGCCCACTGTGGCACACAGGCCATAGGCTCGCCACTACTGTCCTCGGCTATCTCACAAGAATATATCCCAGAAGAAGGATAATAGATGCCCTTTCGTTCATTTTTTCCCCAAGTACTGGGGATTCACTGTAGGGCCTTTGCACTAAGCTCTATTTCCAGCACTTTCACTTTTATTTCTAAATTTTTTGTGCTGGCTCAAACTTGCTATCCTTGCTCAACCTTCTAGAGCACTGAGATTACAGGCATGTGGTACTATATATCCTACTTCTTTCAATTTCATTTAAAATATAAATGCTCTGTTTACCTTATATAAAGGAACATGTTATATCACCAAACAAAATACTAATGTACTATATTTAGAAGATATGTCTATCACAAAAACCCTGTGAAGTCGCTATCTCCAGCCATTTTTTATTTAATCCCATTTTACCAGTGCAACAACTGAGGCTCCCCTTAGTGTACTCAAAGCCATAGAGTAGAGCTGGTACCCAAAATCATCAATATGACTCTAAAGTCAGCTCTTAATTACCAAATTGTTATTTTTCCTTTTTAAAATAATTTTACTGAGGAACAAATAGCAATGAGACAGTTTCAAAACACATTAGTAGGACATTTTCAATAATTAATACATTGCATATTTTTGTCTTCGTAGTGGTTATTTATAGTACAAGATGCAGACATGATATCCTGTCCAGAAACACTATAAGAACAAATCTTTCTATTCATTGAATTAAAAGAAAGTAGCTGTATATCTATCCTAACTATTTTGAATATACAGATACAAAAGTCTTTCATTTATATCCCCTTTTTTGTTTAGTTTTGTCAGAGAAGGGTGTTCCATTGTCATTTAAATATTGTAGGTGCGTGGATTCAGCAAAATATTCCAATATAGTTCAATAGTCCATAATAATAGTGGATTTTCCCTAGGACTGGCAATGTCAGAAGTTGTTGATTTGAGCTTTTTACAGCTCAGCATATTAAATTTATGCAAGGTAAACATTAAGAGATCATCTGTTTCTTCTTAAAAGTATATTTAAATTTAGGAGTATCAAATGGTGATAGCTTCAGTTTCTAGAGTCTAGCTTTTTGAAGCTTTCTACAGTTACTAAGATTCACAGAAGAAAATCAACCCTTTAAAATGTGGTGCAAAAATGAAATAAAATTTGGTGTATTCCTGACCAAAAAAAAGAACAAGTAAAATATCTATACATTGAACTACAGTATTCTATAAAAAGAGATTGACAAGGATATCAGAAAATGGAAAGACATCACTTGCTCATGGATAGGAAGAAGTAACAGTGAAAAATGGCCATACTGCCAAATTTTCAATAAAGTTTTAATTCAATGCTAATAAAAACACTAGTGTAATACTTCACAGAACTAGAGAAATCACCTCTACATTTCATTTGGAACCAGAAGGGACCTAGAATAGCAAAAACAATGCTGGGCAACAAAGGCAAAGCAGGAAGCATTGAAATCCCTGACTTGAAATCATACTACAAATTTATTGTGATAAAATCAGCACGGTACTGGCAGAAGAACTGATTGGAGGATCAGTATAACAGATTAGAAGTTGCAGACTTAGCTACGAGCATATTCATCCTTATCTTATCTTTGACAACAGAGCCAGACATGTTCACTGGAAGAAAGGTAGCCTCTTTAAATGTGCTGAAAAACCTGTCTTTCCACAAGCTAGGATGAAAATTAGACCCCTGTCTATCACCATGGACTAAACTAAATGGATCAATTGATCTAAATATTAAAACAGAAACACTAAATTTACTGGAAGGGAAAGTAGTAGAAATCTTTAAGACATATGTGTAAGATAAGACTTTAAGAGCAAAGCACAATCTGCACTGTAAGTATTTCAAATGATTAAAAGCTGGAATATTATCTTATTAAAAAGCTTTTAAAGAAATCACTAACATAGTGCAAAGACAACACAGAGAGTGGAAAAAAATGTATCCAGTTGTTCTTCACATGAAGAGCTTATATCTAGAACATATCAAGAACTAAAAAAATACTTTCCAAAATTGAAAGACCCAGTGCAAAAATGGGCATGTGAGATGAATATATCATTCTCAGAGCAAGAAATAAAGGCCAATTATTATATGAAAAAAATGATACACGTCATTAGTTATTTGACAGATTAAAATTAAGACAAAACTAACATTCCATCTCACCCCAGAAATAATAGCTATCAACAAGAAATCAACCAATAAAAATGTTGTAATGGCTGCAAGGAAAAGGAAGCCCTTCTCCTCTGTTAATGCAACTGTAGAGCAATGCAATCAGTGTGGCAAATCCTCAAAAAGCTAGGATTAGAGGTCTGGTTTGATCCAGCAAATGCTCTTCTATGTATAGTCCCAGAGGAATTAAAAACATCATTTCACAATGATATGCACCCAAGTTTATAGCAGCACAGTTTGTAATAGGTAAATATTGGAAACAACCCAAGTGACCATCAACTGGGTAATGAACAAAAATACGTAGTTTTATTTTTATATAATGGAATACTACTCAGTCATAAAGAAAGATAAACTTTAGACTTTTATAGGTTAATGGATTCAACTCAAGACAATACTCATAAGTGAAATAAATCAGACCTATGTACATGAACATCATATTGTCTCTCAAGTATGAGAAACTGAAAGAATAAATGATACACAAAATGTTGTGAAATAGAAGATCTTCAAAAGGAAAGAGAAACTGGGATGGAGGAAAGAAGAAATGGAGAAAAGGAAATATAA
>NW_004524645.1:6784284-6786672 GCF_000260255.1 Octodon degus | reverse complement strand
TTTATATGTGATTGTTTAGTTATACTAGTAATTTCTATTAGACCTCTGAAAAGCAAAGATTGTACGTATATTGTTTGATCAATTTTTCATGCCTATATCTTGTAATCTGAAGAACTACTACTTTGAATATGACAATACACAATGTATTAACCTTTATTCCTCTTCTATTGTCATGTTTTAAAATTTTGCATCATAGTTTTTGTTTTTTAACCTTTAAAATTAAGAAGAGTTAAGACTAATTAGTAATTGTAAACCTAAGTATAATGTGACATTTCATTTTTAAACAAATTTTGGCCAAACATTTTTATAGAGCAAAACTGATTTCCCTACTAGGATACTAATAATCATGTCCACGTATACAATTTTTAATTGCATTACAAAACGTTTGTTCTTAGTCTTAGCAGTCACACATTTTATAATTAGTAATTGTAATCTTCACTTACTAAAAGTTAGTTTTAGCATTTTTAAGGTAATTACAGTTTTGATATTTATTTCATGTATCAAAAGTTTCAGTTTACTTATATTCTATATCATATTTTTAAAATAAATCAAATACCCTAGGCCAGGACAGTGATGTCTAATTTATGATCAAGATAGATTTAACAATGTTTATATTTATTCTTATTTCTGAATCAAAACAAAAATTCTGAATGAAATATTTATAAAATATAGTTTCTAAGGCATTAGACACCAGGCAAAAATCGTAGTGATCCTTGAAAGATAGGAAACAAATGATCTTATTTCTTCTGTTTCTCCAGATCATTGTCTTGAAAATGTTTCCTCATCATGATGAAAGGAGGCGGAATCTAGAAATCTAAGTGGAGCTCAGCCAACTCTCCAAGTTGAATAGATGAATCTAAGGATATAGGGAGTCAACAGAAGTTAAGGTTCATAGGACAGAGTATCATAGTGAAGAGAATTAGAGAGAGAGAGAGAGAGAGAGAGAGAGAGAGAGAGAGAGAGAGAGAGAGAGAGAGAGAGACCGGAGAAAGAGACTGAAACAGAACTTCAGAAGTCTACAAAAGTTTGATTCCTCTGGAGCACTGTACAAAATACTAAGAGCATGCATGTAAGAAAAGAACAGGGGGAAGATCATCAAAAAGTAGAACAGAATGGAGTGTTCCCACAGTGCTGAGAATAGTGCTTGTTCCCAGTAGTCATACTGGGTATCCTGTCCATGTATAAAGTATTAAAAACAGTGGTCAGAAGCATCTTACCAACTGAACAAATTTTAATAGCAAGACAAAATGATCAAACTGTTTCCAAATAACTGAGTCTCAGAATATCTTGATTTTTATAGACTTCTAAAAACATCCACCACCCAACAAGTTAAAAACCATAATGCCTGGAATGTAATAAAAATTTTATAAGCAAGAAATTTATACATAAAATTACGAATAAAAGTAAACCAGCTGAATCAGTCTAGAATCAACACATGTATTATAATTAGCAGAGGAGGACATTAAAACACATTGTAACTATATTTTATGTCCTCAAAAAGCTTCAAAAAATACTGAGTAAGTTCCCAAGAGACATAGAAGATATAAAAAGACCAAAATTAGACTTCTAGAGATGAAAACTATAACATTTGAAATGAAAAATATGTTGGATTGGGATTAATCACAGATTGGACATTGCAATAGAAACTTAATGAATTTGAATTTGAAAAGTAAAAATTAAAACATACAGAGTGCTATGGTTTCAGTGTCTTTAATCTGCTCTCAAATTCATGTTGAAACTTATTCTCTAAAACAATGGTTTTTAGAGGTGTGGCCTTGGGGCGTCTATTGAGTCCTGAGGGCTCTACTTTCACAAATGAGATTAGGTTCACTCAAAGCGTTTGATGAGTAAAGTTTGTCCTCTTTTGCCCTTCCACCTTTTGTCATGTAAGTACATAACATTTTTCCCATCTGAAGAATTAAATGTTTAAAGGACCATATGGAAAGAGACAAAATCCAAACAATGAACCTGATGATACCTTTATCTTATATTTCTCAGCTTCTGAAATTGTGAGAAATAGATTTTGTCCATTATAAATAATTCAGTCTGTGGTATTTTGTGTAGTAGGAGAAATGGACTAAGAGAAAACAAAAAGTCCATGAAGAAAACAGAGCTTTAGTGAGCTATAGAATAATTTCAGATTGCATAATATGTGTACAGTTAATTTAAGTCACTGAAGAACATAAAGAAAAAGATCGAGAAAAAAATTGAAAACCTAGTGGATAAAATTTCCCCAAATTTAATGAACACTGTAATCTACAAATTTAAGAATCTTAATAAACTCAAAACAAGGAAACATTGAAAAAACTACAGTAAAATGCACTGAGATCAAGCTGATAAAAACCAAAGGATAAAAAGACATTAATTAAAATCAGCAGAAGAAAAAAA
>NW_004524645.1:6781467-6783740 GCF_000260255.1 Octodon degus | reverse complement strand
TAAATAAAAGATACATGAAACAAATGGATTTTCAGGCATATTAAAGCTGAAATAATTTGGCTTATACTGTAAGTAATGTTAAAAGAAGACCCACAGGCAAATGAAAAATGATAACTGAATGTTGTATTTACCCAACAATTTGAATACATCTGAAAAGATAATGACACCGGAAATTGCAACTATTTGAAAAATACAAGAAATTCCCATCTGAAGAATTAAATGTTTAAAGGACCAAGATATTTTTCAAGATATAAAAATACCTTGAAAAATATAAGATGTTTTCAAGTTATTAGAATCATTTAAAGAATTGTTTGCTTAGATAAAACTAATATCAATGGATCACAGGATTTATGATACTTAAGGAAATGAAATATATATAGCAATTATGCAAAAGTTGGGAGACAAGAAATGATAGTTTTCTTTTTAGAGTTCTTATACTATATGAGAAGGGATATACTATTAGTTGAAGGCAAACTGTCATATGTTAAAGATTACACTGTAAAGCTTAAAGTAATCACAAAATAGTTAAGAACAATACACAACAAGTGATAGCTATGCCAATAGAACATATATCTGAAAGAAGGTAGCAAAATAAGAAAGAAAGGAAAAGATGGGACAAAGAGAAAAATGGTAGCTTTATTTTTTTAATTTTTTTTTATATTTTTTGGCTTTTTGAAACAGTGTCTCACTATGCAGTTCAGGCTGACCCTAAACTCACTTTGTAGTCCAGGCTGGCCTTGAACTCCACAGCAAACCTCACACCTCAGCCTCTGAAAAAAATGGTAGATTTAACTCTAACCATATCACTAATCACATTAAAAGTAAATGGTCTAAAGTTGCCATTAAAACTCTATGGGGTAAGGATTTCTGCTACATGTTGATAGCCATAAAACTATAGGTTGGTGGTGTCACAAAGGTGAGACTGAAGTTACTGTTTTCTGTTAATGCAAACTGTAGACAATAAGATCTCTCATTACATCTGTGATTAACATGAGCACTATTCATTCCACTGTACAGCAGTAGTAAAGATGGATAGAAAATTATGCTTCTGCACCCAGTGATACTATCCATTGACACAAAAGCTAGTCAGTGCTTCTTGTGTTCTTATGTTAAGCATTTCCCCAGTGCTTTATGGAGAAGACTTTCCATTCTTTTTCATAGCTTTGTCTCCCAAGTCTCTACACTCACATCTGAGTTATAGATACATACTATAAGCACACATTTCTTCCAACCATGAAGTGTTATCCATGAGGGAAGTCCAGGGGCTCTCATATATTTTGTTCACTTAGGATAAGTTTTCCTCTTGTAGTTGACTTAGGATTTGTCTCTACTGAACCTTATATATAATCACTAAATATTCCCGTAAGTTTACCTCCAAAATTTATCTGAAATCCACCCATTACATTAGTATCTCAATTCATGAACTTAATATGTTCTGCAATTTTGGAAAAGATGGCCACTTCTTTTTATTTTTTGAAGATGGACACTTCCATGATTGTATAGGAAAGATGGCTGAGGTTGGTTGGGTTTGGCACCCGATTTGTAGCTTCATAGATTGTAGGTGCATAGATCATCTCAGATTCTACCTCACTTGTTTATTTTAACTGAAGATTACTAAAATGCTTACGATTGATTTGTCCAGGGATACTGAAGACAAATCATATAAGGTAAAAATTAATAATTTCATTTTCTCTCATAAATTATTTTACCTATTTAAAAAAGTTGTGAAAATAAAAACAAACTTTGCTAAATGCTTCTGTTTGTGACCAAATGTTTTGGAAACAAACTCATTTATGAATCAAGACACCGCTGTTCTTTCCATTCCTATAGCCAATATCTTTTCCAGGTTTCCTGTCCCTTGTTATGGCTGTGCTTCCATACCTTCTCTCTGTGGATACTTCAGGTTTTCTCAAATGTTACTGCACAATGATCAAAACATCCCTTTAAAAAAGATAAATGGGGTGTGGGAGAGCTTCTGATTACCCTGTGCCAGTGGGACCTCTATGGTCCAAACTCAGGCACGCCCCATGAGTGAGACCCACTGCCTCACCCTTGGGAAACACCCACCACTCCAGAGCACCTCCCCCCACACACTCACCTAGTGAGTGAGAACTTCTGCCGCATTCAGCGGACCACCAAATCCAGACCAAGCCCAGGCCCAGTGAGTGAGTGGGAGAGCTTCCTCTCTCCCTATAGCCCCTTGTCCCTTTCAGAACAAGCTCAGGCTTAGCATACAGACCTGGGGTGAAACTCTACAGCTGCTATCCCCACAG
>NW_004524645.1:6763967-6776467 GCF_000260255.1 Octodon degus | reverse complement strand
CTGCTGGTGAGAATGTAGACTGGTGCAACCAGTATGAAAATCAGTGTGGAGAATCCTTAGAAAACTAGGACTGGAAATCCCATTCAAACCAGCTATCTCCCTACTTCGAATTTTCCCTGAGGAACTGAAAACATTTTATCATAGTGATATATGTGTACCTATGCTTATAGCAGCACAATTTGTGATAGCCAAATCTTGGAAACAACTAAGTTGCCCATCACGTGAGGAATGGATGAAAAAGATGTGGTATTTTTATACAATGGAGTACTAGTCAGCTATAAAGAATGATAAATTCAAAGCCTTCATACTTAAGTGTATGCCACTTGAAGATATACTCATAAGTGAAATAAACCAGACCCACATGTGTAAATATTGTATAGTCTCCCTAGTATGAGAACTCAAAGGAAGAAATAAAAATGGAAAGGCATAGCGCAATTTAAAAGGAAAACGAGAACTTGAGGATTAGTTAATGAAGAAAGGGCAAGGAGAAAAGCTAGAAAGCATGACAGGGGCATAGTCATACATTTATATACACAAGACTGGAAAAGCAGCGGTCCTTAGAATCTTTAACATGTTTTTGAGAATAGCAGTTAATAGCAGGTAGGTCTCTCATTCTGACTCTATGTGCTGATGCCTGTGAATGAAGTAACTGCACTGAAGAAAGCAATGTATAATGGTAGGCTCATGTTTGGAATGCCTGTAATTCTCATATTCTAATTACTTACTGCTTGTCATGACATACCAATTATGGCCATACTGTCTCTGAAGTGAAGGTTTGTTTCAAAAATGTTAATGAATGAAAACATGAGATAAAAAAGTCATAGGACTGTCCTGCTACAAGGCTATATATTGTTATATTTCTAAATTTCTGTGTAAAAAATGTAATTGTTTATTCTTATTTTTTAATCTTTTTAATCTTGTTTCTTCATATTCTAGAGGGACTCCAAGTTTAACATATGAGTACTTGATGGAAAATACCTGTTCCATGTTATGCCTAAGATGTTTGATATTTAGACAAATAGTGAGGTTAAGCTTACATGCCTATGTTATAGGTTAATAATATCATTAAGCTTCCCTTATGGAGGGTTAACAACTTAAGTTTGAAGAACAGAAGTTAAAGAAAAAGAAGGTCTACAAGGACAGCCAACATTTGGACCCTAGCCTTTCAAAGTCAGTAAAGACTCCGGAAATAGAAGAACCTATACTGTAATATCCTGTAACTCAATTGTGTCCCAAATTTTCTGATCAAGGAGATTTTGGGCCCATAGAGGAAACTGATCGATGATGTAGAGTGTGCCTAAGGAGAGTCACCTGGAGAGAAAACATTCTCTCATGCTTTCTCAGAGAGCACATTGGCCAAGCAAAGGCTGTGACTCAACCACATGGCTGACACTGACAAAGGATCTACAACCTGCAGGAGAGGGTTTCAGGTTAAATCCTGAGGGTATTTGACTGATCTTATTACACACAAAAGTTTCATTTCTTGTTATATAGGTCTTTCTCTTTCTTAGTCTTAACCATCCAGCACAAAAGTATGAAAACGAAGTGTAAAAAGTAAAGCCATATTAATATGCTGAGCTGTAAAAGGCTCAAGTCAACAACTTTGGACATTGACCATATTATGGAAAACCCACTACTATTATGGACTATTGGACTATATTGGAATATTTTGCTGAATTCATGCACCTAAAGTATTTGAATGACAATTGAATGCCCTTCTCTGACAAAACTAACTAAGCAAGGGGGATAGAAATGAACAACCATTTTGTATCTGTATACTCAAAATAGTTAGGATAGATATACAGCTCCATTCTCTTAATTCAATGAATAGACAGGTTTGTTCTAATAGTGTTTGAGACAGGATCTCAGGTCTGCATCTTGTACAATGAATAACCACTAAGACAACAATATGCAATGTATTAATTATTGAAAATGTACTAGTTATTTGTTATGAAACTGTCTCATTGCTATTTGTTTCTCAATAAAAATATTAAAAAATAAATTGGATTATGTTTTAATCCCTCACTTAGAAAATTCAAATTTCTTACCATTGCCTACAAAGCCCTAAGTGACCTGGGTACTTTTGAGTTTGCTACTTCCCATTTTGTCTTCTGTATGATAGCTGCTTTGAGTTACCTCTGTTTCCCTAAGTTTACCAGTTCATTCCAACTTCAAATCCTTCAATTCACCTGTTTCTTCTTCTGGGATCATCTGCTGCTACCCTTTAGCCAGGCAACACAGCCTGCAAGTCCTAGTCAGTGGTTTCCCTGGCAAAAGTCTCTGGTTCTTGGACTGGTAACATTATGTTATTACTTATAGTACGGCACCTAGAAGTCCTTATTAATAAACAGTGCTATTTTATAGTGAATATGTGTATTTCTAATGGGATATGAACTCTATGATGTCTGGTGACAAATCTATTTTACGTGCTTCTGTAGGCCCACTGCCAAGCATTAAGCCTGGCTCTAGAAGTTCAGTATAAAAGTTTGTTAACTCTAAGATAACAGTGAGTGTAAGATACATCATTATGGGGCCAGAGAGATGGCTCTGTAGAATAAGTGCTTCCCTGGCAAATGTAAGGTCCTGAGTTCAATCCCCGGTTCCACCAAAAGAAAAAAAAAAAGATACATCATTATAGTATTATATAAGAAAATTTAGCTAACTAAATTCTAATTTGCCTTCAATTTTGAGATACAACCCAACCCAAACTTAATGATGTAAAAAATACAAAATTTGTGTCTTAGAGTCTCACATATGCAATTAACTGAATAAATGAGCAAAAGAGTCATTTTTGCCTTTCCATAGTCACCCTAGCAATCTCAATAAATAATCCCCCAACATGTCTGAACATTTGTATATCCTGAGGAAAATTTATGGCATGGACTATCAAACAAGGACTCCCCATTTACACTTAAAGATATGCAATCCTGTGTGAATGTAACTATTTCCTAATTGTTAAATGTGGAAATTCAGGACTGCTGTGCTGGCCCCGCCCCTGGGGTGCACTGAGATGGCAATTGAGATTGGGTGTGGTGGCGTGCACCTGTAATCCTAGCACTTGGGAGGCCGTAAATAGGTGCATCACTATGAGTCTGATCTAATATTGAGACCCTGAACACCCTGTAGACCCTTCCCTAAAAATACAAAATGAATAAATAAATAAATAAATAAATAAGATAAAATAAATATGGAAATTATTTTATTGTAACCCAATAGCCCATATTATTTACATATTTATGAAGCATACCCTTATGGAATCATACAAAAAGAGAAATGCATATATATGGTTTGGAACCAACAAAATTTATGGCAGGGGTAGGGCTGGAACGGCATGCTGGGGATCGAACCCTGATACCTTCACTGGCCTAAGCAGGGACTTTAATCTGCTGAGCTATTTGTCCAGGCCTCAAATAAATTTAAATTATGACTTTGGTACTTAACTAAACTTGAGACTCAAATTACTTATTTATAAAATGGGATCAATAATGTCAATTTCACAGAGCTGAGAAAATTAAATACTGTATTGTAATTAGCACTTAGAAGCATGCCAGCACTCAGAACCAATATGTATTAGTCTTGTTACTTTTTATTTTGAAAATGAATGAGAAGGAAATGCCTAACTTGTGTGTATTCTCTATTTTTATTCACCATTTATGTATTGTGTGTTTTTTGACTCATCTGTTTAAATATTTGACAGAACATAGACCACAACTGTCCAGTTCAGAACTTCCATGCAGCAACCACTCAGGTCAAGAATGTAGCATACCAAAAAAAAAAAAAAAAAAAGAATGTAGCATGCTCCCTGAAGCCCAGCTCTTCATTGCCCTCTCAGTGATTTCCTTCCTTGCTTCTCTAATCCAGTCATCATTCTCCTTTGAGCAATGTAGAGTAATTTTGCCTGTTAGTGTTTTAACTTTTGAGCATAAAGTAATATAGGACATTTTTTGTACTCAGTAACTTTTCCTTAGCATTAGATTTAAGAGATTTCTTCTCTGTTGTTGTGTGTGACTGCAATTCCTCCTTTTAAATGAACAACTTCATTTTACTGTGTGAATAGGCCACAATCTATATAACCATTTTATTTTTGATGATCATTCAGTCTACTTTCCTTCAACCTTTATTGTCACTAAATTATAGGTAATATCTTCTACCTGGTTGAGCTTTGAACACAAACACTGTATTGCAAATTGATAAAAATAATGGTCAAAAGGAATGTGAGACTGAGGAAATAAACAGCAACTTGGATTAAGTTAACAAGTCTGGTGCAGGAAAAAATTTATCAACAAATTGAGAGTATACAGTAGAAGCTTGAGGAGCCATTACAAGGAATTCTTAATATCAAAGAGAAAATGCAATCAGGCAAGCATTGTCTCTTCATCAAAATGATGAACAAGGATGTCAACTGCATATAATATGCAGTGAATTCAGTACACACAGCCAAAAGATTTAGGAATTTCAAAGCCTAGAAGATAAGTTATTTCATAGTCAAGAGTTTCAATGTGTAATTAGTGTGGCATGAAAATGTAACAGAACTTAAAAATCTTAGTTCTTCCTTTGAGCGGGTGTAAGTTGACTTAGTGGTTTGAATCTTGGTTGCCTGCTTGCTAGAAACAACTGTGGACTAATTTGGTACTCTCTTCCCTGTTTGAGTTTCTCTACCTATAAGTTGATGTTACAGGATAGTATTATACTTATCTCGCATTTTTTCTGCACAATAGTCATGTAAAGGACTTTGCACATGAAATGCATGTAGAAAGAGCTCAGTATTATTAATTCTGAAAAAGTAGTATGGCAGAGTGTTTAATCACACAAACTTGGAACCAGTCTGTTTGGGTCAAAGGTCTAGCTTTATGTGACCTTAAGTAAGTTACTTAACTCCTCTCTACGATAGTATTCTTATCTATAAATTGGAGCTAGTAATAGTACCTACTTCACAGTGTTGATATTTAAATGAAGTTTAAATGAATGTATAACCTGATACATAGTAGACAGAAAGAACAGTTCCTTAAAGAGCAATGTAATTTGGAGTTATAGGCCTCAACTCTGTTTTACACATTAGAATCACCTGGTAAGCCTTTATGTTGAAAATTAGATCTTATTCCCAGTCCACTTCATTTAATTTGCTTGAGCTAGAATCCAGGAAAGCTCTAAAATCTCCTGTGTTGATAATAATGTGCAGCAAAGGAGAGTCCCCTGATTTAGAGATCCTTCTGTTTAAAGCCAGTTAAAGTCTCATTCTTAATTCTTACTCTGATCACATATCATCTAGAACTACTGAACACTGTGCTCTTTGAGCATTCTGATGGTAACTACAGAGTCTCTTCTATTTAAGTCAGATGGATTGTGTAGAGTTTGACAAAATCTGACCTTCTCTGTGAAGAATTTATAATATATTACAACAAGTACACATGGTCCCAGATCACTGAGCTACAAGTCAAATGCAGTGATTGAAACAAAACACAAATACCATGGAAGCAAGGATGAGGGTGGGGCCACTTACACTTGATGGTAATCCATGAAGCCTGCTTGGCATTCACTTCAAGTGAATCAATCTATGGAAAATGAATTTACTTTCACAGTCCTAGACTTTTCCATCTCTAACAGGATTTTGTAGCCCTTTCAGGTAGCAACACAAATTCTAAGATTTTATGAGGCTAATTCACATGTAGTTTGAAAATATTTTTACATTCTAGTTTCTTTACGATATAATCATTTTTGGAAGGCAAGATAGAGTGTCTGGCCTTCCACCTTTTTATTAGTGAGGTATGGAAAATGATTTGCTTTAGAAATATCATGTAGTTTGTCTCATATTGGAACTCATGGTGTTTCTTAAACTCTAGGTGAAGTCTGAAGAAATCCTTAGGTTTAGATGTTCTGGTAACCTTTAATGACAACCTAAAATCAGAGCAAAGTAAACAAACAAAGCCAAGTTTTTGCTAGGTAAATCAAAGGATGATAGTTTTCTGATGTTTGGGTCCTGGTAGAAGAGTATAAGGCTGCATCTTTGAACCTGAGCTGGTCAAGATGAAAAAGTCCCTGGACACTTTTGTCAGAATTCATAGATTAAGCTTGTATCTTAACAAAACTAGGAGTCAAGAAAGGGTAATGGGTGGTTGCATCAGCACATGGAGCAACCTCCAAATCAGTTGTGACAATGCTGAGAGAGCAAAGCTGAGATAAAAAGAGCCTCTCTAGAAACTCTCTTAGCTAAAGCATTATTTTATTTTATTATTTTGGTTGGCATATTCTAGAAGAAATGTACAGTAAAGAAAGTTGAATATAACACTACTTGATGCTGTTAATCAGAGAAGTGAAAGTTTAGAAAAAATGTTATATTATTATAACATTATGTAGAGCCAAGATTTGCTGTGATAAAGAACAATCAGTTAATGATGAAAGACATTAAAGAATACACTAGAAGGTAGAAAGACCTTCCTTGTTCATGGATCAGCGTAACTAATATTCAAATGACCATATTACCAAAAGCAATCTACAAATTCAATACAATCCTACCAAAGGTGTTCCGTACAGTGTTAGGGTAAAAACATCCTAAAATTCTAATATAACTTCCACAAATTCCTGAAGTTCTTCTGAGACCACCAAAGACAGACTAACCAAAAAAACAACTGAATTAAAAGAAACCTCTCAGGGCAGGGGAGATGGCTCAGTGGAATAAGTACTTCCCCGGCAAGCACAAGGGCCTGAGTTCAATCCCTGGTTCTGCCAAAAAAACAAATAAATACAAATAGAAAGATATAACACAATTAAAAGGAAAGCAAGAACTTGAGGAGTAGAGAAGGAAGAGAGAGCAAGTTACAAACCTAGGAAACATGACAGGGGCAAAGCCATACATTTATATGTACAAGATGGGTAAGTAAATGATGCTGAGAATCTTCAGCATGTTTTCGAAAGTAGTAGCTAATTAGTAGGATTCTTACCCTGACTAACTATATATGCTGATAAGTGTAAAATAAGCAATTTCACTGAAGATAGCAATGTGTAATAGTAGGGTGATTCTTGGACTGCCTGTCATTCTGTTCTTCTGAATACATGCTGCTTGTCATGACCTGCCAGTTGCTCCCTGCTGTCTCTCAGGTAGATGTTTGCTTAAAAAGGAAAGGGGTGGTGAATGAAGGCAGGAGACAGGACAAGGGTTGTTGCGGGACTGTCCTGCTACAATGCTGTATATGGTTAGATTTCTAATCTTCTGTGTAAAAATATGTAATTGTTTATTCTTATCTAAATATTTTTTTAATTTTTTTCTTTATATTCTATAGGGACTTGAAATTTAACATATCAATACTTGATGAAAAATACCTGTTTCAGGCCATGCTTAAGATGTTTGATATTCAGACAGATAGTAAGGTTAAGCTCAACTGCCTAGGTTATAGGGTAATAAAAATAAACTTCTCTTCTGGAAGGTTAACAACCTAAGTTTGCAGACCAAAAATTAGAGAAAAAGAAGGGCTGTAAGGACAGCCAACATTTTGGCCCTAGCCTTCCAAGGTCATTGAAGACTCAGGACAGAGGAGAACCTGTACTACAATAACATGTAACTCAGTTGTGTCCCAAATTTTCTGATCAAGGAGATTATGGGGCCACAGAGGGAAGTGATTGATGATGTAGAATGTGCCTAAGGAGAGTCACATGGAGAGAAAACATTCTCTCAGGCTTTCACAGAGAGCAAACTGATCAAGCAATGACTGTGACTCATCCACATGGCTGACACTGATAAAGGATCTACAAACTGCAGGAGAGGGCTTCAGGTTAAATTCTGAGGGGATTTGACTGACCTTATCAGATAAAAAAGATACATTTCTTGTTATATAGATCCTGCTTTAGTTTGGTCTTAAACATACAGCAGAAAAGTATGAAAACAAAGTATAAAAAGTAAAGTCATATAAATATGCTGCGCTGTAAAAGGATGAAGTCAACAACTTCGGACATTGCCAGTCTTATGGAAAACCCACTACTATTATGGACTACATTGGAATAATTTGCTGAATTCATGAACCTATACTATTTAAATAACAATGAAATACCCTTCTCTGACAAAACTAAACCAAAAAAAAGGATACAAATGAAGGACCATTTTGTATCTTTATATTCAAAATAGGATAGATATATAGCTATATTATTTTAATTCAATGAACAGAAAGATTTGTTCTAATAGTGTTTTTGGACAGGATATCATTTCTGCGTCTTGTATAATGAATAACCACTAAGAGAGCAATATGCACTGTATTGATTATTGAAACTGTCCTACTAATCAGATTTGAAACTGTGCCATTGCTATTTGTTTCTCAATAAAATTATTGAAAGAACGAATAATCTCCCAAGCATCACAATAACCAATTTTGAAATAAACATGCTACAAAGTTATAATAACAAACCAGCCTGGTACTGGCACAAAAATAGACATGTAGACCAAAAGTCTAAAAAAGAAGACAGAGAATCAAGCTACAGATACCTGATTTTTGCTTGACAAAGAAACCCAAAATATATGTTGGAGTAAAGACAGCCTCTTTAACAAGTGTTACTGGGAAAATGGGATATCTATGTGTAGAAAATTGAAACTAGATCCCTATTTCTCACCTTATACAAAAATAAGTTCAAAATGGATCGGAGCCATAGGTATAAGACCTGAAACTTAAAATTCTATTAGAAAATACAGAGCAAGCACTTGAATTCACTGGCACAGGAAAATCACTCGAATTCATTGGCTTTCAATGTGCAGGAACTAATAGCAAGAATCCACAAACAGGACTATAACAAATTAAAAGTCTTCTTGCATAGCAAAAGAAACAGTCAACAGAATGAAGAAACAGGCTACTGAATGAGAGAAATTTCTTGATGTCTATTCTTCTCACAAGAGGATTGTTATCTGGACTTAATAATAACTCATATGTTCCCAGGAGCAGAAGAGAGCTAGCTACAATCCCAAACGTGTGTGTGTGTGTGTGTGTGTGTGTGTGTGTGTGTGTATTTAGTACAGTGTCTACAGGGTCTCACTACACAAATCGGACTTGTAACGATTCTGTTCCCAAGTGCTAGGATTAAAGACACGTACTACCAAGCCCCTCTCAATCTCAGTCTCAGTGACCCCTGGGGGTGGGGCTGGCACAGCATGAGGGGTGTGGAACCCTGGTACCTGCATCTGCCTAAGCAGGCACTTTAATTCACTCAGCTCTTTGTCAGACCCCAAACATTTTTGAAGTCTTTATTTATGTCACCTTTGCTGTCACTCACTGCTAAAGAAAAGCCACATGGCCAAGTTCACAGTCAACATAAGAGGAAGATATTATCAAAACAAAGGTATGATTACAGGGCAGAAGTTATTAGAGCCATTAAAAAATCTATTTAATTGTTCATACTGCATTGAGTTCTAATGTATTTCATGTATATATCAGTTTTCTTAAAGGCAAAAGTTCTATTTCTTCCTGTACATATGATGAGTATCTAACACAATCTCTCATATTATGTTGCATGCTCTACAATAGTTAATTTTTCCCTCACTGTGTGGTGTTTATAGGAATTTAAACCACTTAGGCTGCATGAGCCAGAGTTCCTCATTTTACTGATACGGAGAGAGAAAGATTTCAAAATAATCCTGAACCTCAAAATGCTATTCCCAAAAGACTTATGAGCCTTACCAGTACTTGAGAAGAAGCCCAGCCTGAGTGACTTCTTCCACTGTCAGCTTCCCTGCAAAAGCTGCTAGCAACATTCTTAAACTAAAGTGCCATGAGTGCTCCAGCTCTGTCCCTAGAGAATGCACACGTCATTGTTTTGCATATTTTTATCACATACTCAGTACACCAACAACTCTTCAATTTTCTGTGGCTTGGGAAATGTCAGAAGGAAAAGTTTATGAAGTCTCCCACATACACAGACATCTGCCTAAAGCAAGCAGGCCAGCACATCAATTTGTCAAAGCTCAGATTTCTTCCTTTTCTATCCTTCATCTAAGAAATTCATAAAATACTCATTATATAAAAAATTGTTCCTAACCTCTTCAATAAATACTAGTATGACCTAGGAAAGGCATTCAAATTATCTGATGTGTGTACCTGATCACAAAAACAGTTGTCTGTATTTTGTAGAGCTAAACAGATGCTCAAACAAATGTTAATTTTAAGCTCCTGCAACTATAATTCTTGCTGCTTTCATAGTTTCTCTTACTGTTGTCTCTAATTAGAAGCATCCTGGTGGGGAGACAAACAAGACCAAATGTGGAAGGATTGTAGTCTTTTTTGTATTAAATTCCACACTTGTCCTGGGTTTGGCAGCTGCTTGAAATGGTCCAGCTGGTATCAGTTGGCCAGGTGGCTGGAAAGTAAGAGGAAATTTCTGTGTTGAAAATAGGACATCTCAGTTAATGATGGCTAAAGAACAATATTTTTGCATCCTTACTCCAAAGGAATAGCTGTGGACCTGTCAGTCACCTCTACACCTATGTCATCCCAGCTGTCCCCTACCTATGCTGGGTCACATCTCTATAGTCTCTGTAGTCACAAATGAGCACTCAAGAATGACTTAGAACTAGTTGCAAATCATTTGTGTATAATGATAAAGATGGAGTAACATGTTTAGCTCTTCTTTCATATCCAGCCTGCCTGATATCTTACATCCTTCCATTCAATTCATCCAACTATCTTTCTTGGGGTGGAAAAAGTAACTGAACACTCAACCTTTTGTCTACCACTAGATGTTTCATGTTCCATACTGTTAGAATATTGTTAAGTTCTTGGAGATCAGCAGAAGCGTATATTGAATAACCAACTTTAGCTTTTCAAATGGGAAGGTACTGATACAACAGGTATGTTAGTATTTGAATTTCCTGTGTTTAGGGAAAAGATTGAACTTCTAAACAACAAACACAAAATAAGAAAATACAAAAAGCTTCAGTTGGCAAGAAACAGGCAACTAACTTGGAATCAGTAAATATAAGTTTCTTATGTGAGATGTGTTTAAAATTTGTAAAGCATGCTGGAAACCTTGCCCAGATTGTCTTCTAAAAACCTTATTTTGTGAGTATAGCCCACATATTATGAGTAGAAGGTTCGTATTGACTGAAATAAACTTTACCTCCTCCTACTTTGCCCACTTGATATGCTTTATAGATTCAGCTCAGGATCCTTCCTTCAGGCCATTTTCCTCATGCTGATTCTCCCCCCTTTTCTCTTCTCCTGTTCCCTCTCTTCTCTCTTCCTTCATGCCTCCTCCATTGCTTCCTCTTCAACTTAGGTACCCTCCTTGATGTGCCTTTGATGTGCCCATTATTTAACAACTAGCATTCTAAACTTCTTTCTCTGGCTTATAAGATTATAACCCATTGAAGGTAGACTCTGTACTTTGTTTATCTTTGATACCTAGTTCAATGCAAGATACAGATGTGACTTTTAGTAAGTATTAATTGAATAAATAAATGGATGAATAAATAACCAATTAAATTTTACTGGGAAAATTGCTTGACTGTAAGTATTTTCAGTACTATTTCTTAATTAAGTACCAGATTTTTACTAAATACTTATTATAAACCAGGTATTCTGCTTAGTAGTATACATATAAACATGGACAGAGTTGATACAGTTTTCCCTCACTGGAATAAATGCCTAAAGTTAGGAATGATTATTCACAGGTGCAACAGTACTGAGGTATAACATTTTTGTTGCCTCATATTTTCTAGTGAAAAGCTTCACATTAAAGGGAAACTGTATATATATGTGTTTAGCACACAGGACATTCTAGAAAAGAGTTGATCTTGTCTAGAGACAATTTTACTTAATATCCTGCTTTTTTGAAAGAAAACTAGATGTCTGAAAATTGAAGTAATACAATTTGCTTTTCACGGTGTATGGCATTCTCTCTATTCTGCTAAGGATGGGGAAAAAGTGGTCTATCCCTTCTCTTGTGAAAAATGAAACTGGTATCTCTTCAATAGGCCATAATTTGCTGAACTGCTAAAATTTAGCAAATTGCCCCTAGGTCAAAAAATAAAACCTAAAATGTTTGATATTCAGACAGATAGTGAGGTTAAGCTTAACAGCCTAGGTTGTATGGTAATAACAATAAGCGTGTCTTCTGGATGGTTAACAACCTAAGTTTGCAGACCAAAATTAAAGAAAAGGAGGGCTGTAAGGAAAGCCAACATTTTGGCACTAGCCTTCCAAGGTCAATTAAGACTCAGGACATATGAGAACTTGCACTGTAATGTCTTGTAACTCAGTAGTGTCCCAAATTTTCTGATCAAGGAGATTATAGGGCCAAAGAGGAAAGTGGTCGATGATGTAGAGTGTGCCTAAGGAGAGTCACATGGAGCGAAAAAATTCTCTCAGGCTTTCACAGAGAACACATTGGCCAAGCAATGGCTGTGACTCATCCACATGGCTGACACTGACAAAGGTTCTACAATCTGAGGTACAGGATCTCAGGATAAATCCTGAGGGGATTTCACTGACCTTATCAGACCCAAAATATACAACTCTTGTTGCATAGGT
>NW_004524645.1:6743413-6763867 GCF_000260255.1 Octodon degus | reverse complement strand
AAAAGCTACAACTCTTGTTGCATAGGTTCTGCTTTCCCTTGGTCTTAACCATCCAGCAGAAAAGTGTAAAAACAAATTATAAGAAGTAAAGCCATGCTGTTATGTTGAGCTGTTGCGGACTCTGGTCAAAAATTTCTGACATTGCCTGTCAAGCGGAAGACCCAATACTATTATGGACTACTGAACTCTTTTAGAATATTTTGCTGAGTTTACACACATATAATATTCAAATGCCAGAACTTAACAAAAAAAGGGGGATACAGATGAATGTCCATTTTGTATCTGTGTATTCAAAGTTGTTAGGATAGATATATAGTTATGTTCTCTTAATAAATAGAGGAATTTGTTCTAATGGTGTTTGTAAATAGGATATCAAGTCCACATCTTGTACAGCAAATATCCACTAAGAAGAATGTAGGCAATGTGTTAATTATTGAAACTGTCCTACCAATTTGGTTTGAAACTGTCTCATTGCCATTTGTTTCTCAAACAAATTATGGAATAAAAGGTCCTCTTAGGAAAGCCTATCGTGTTTCCCAGTAGTTTGGATTTCATATGAAAATGTGAACATAAATAATTTTTTTCAGGCTCAGGAGATAGCTCAGTGGCATAAGTGCCTGCCTCATAAGCACAAGGTCCTGAGTTTGATCCCCAGTATGGCAAAAAAAATCAAAACTGAATAAATTGTGAAGACAGTAGATTAATGAATATCAAAAATGGTGGCATAGGGGCTGGGGAGTTGGCTCAGTAGGATAAGTGCTTCCCTGGCAAGCACAAGGGTCTGAGTTCAATCCCAAGTTCTGAAAAATAAAAATGGTGGAATGAAAGTGCAAGGTTTTGAACTTTGTTAAATTGCATTTTTACCATTTATCAAGACAAGAATGCATGAGTTCTTACTGAGCCAAATAACTGCTATGGAAGGTAGCCAAATGTGAGTTATCTTGGAAGTGTGCCAACCAGTAGGGCTGACTGCTTGCAGCAAGAAGAGTGGAATGTGGAATGTGCTGCTGGGAGGTGATAGTTAAGAGGAGATAATAAGACATTGGCCAGAAAATACCTCGTTCATGTGGAAATAATGTAGGATGCAGGATCCCAAGGAAACTTCAAGGAATTTCAGGTTCATTTCAAGAAGGCAAACTCTCAGAGGCTTGCCACCAATAATTATAATATATTAGTCAGTAACATGAAACTTTATTCTTTGGTTTCCTTTACCCTCATCCTTGATAGCTAGAAGTAAACAACTAGAGTAGGGGAGAAAACTGGAAGTGAACGTGCAGGAACTGGGAAGAAACAGTGCGCTCCATATAGCTGCACAGCTTTAAGACAAAGACCAGGCTTAAATGGGTGGCAAAGGAGGGAAATAACACCTTCGCTGTGACACTGAAGGTTTGTTTCAGCTTGATGATTTTTTTAGAAAACTGTGCATGGAATATATTAAAGTATTTATCAACAATGCTTTAGCTGTCTATTTTTTAATTGTTGAATTTTATTAGTGCATATTATATAATGATCACATTCATCATAGGGAATTTGTACCTGCACATAACTTAATTCTTTTTTTCCATTCTCCTCTCCTCCTTTCAACCCCTTTCCCCTCATCATCTATAAAAGCTTTGTTTTTGGAATTTTTCTTCCATTGTGTTTTCTTTAATCCCGTTTTTCTTCTTATCCTTCCCCTCACCACTCCCATGTTCCCATTTGAACATATTCTTCCTACTTACCAAAGTCTGTCCTACATTTTGCCTCTAATAAATAGCTGTCTATTAAATTATAAACTACATGTTTGTATATTGTGGATCTAATGCATGGCACACAGTAACTGAAAATCTGTGGAATCCTCAAGTGTACTGTAAGCCCAGGGAAGACACAGGCAACTAAAGATGCTTAATTACAGTGATTGGAGAAACAGAACCACTGCTTACTTAGGCCCTCTGGATCTTAACCCATTCAGTAGACTGCCTGTGTATGCAAACGTCATGTGCATGTATGCATACACATATAGTGTAGATAAATATATACTGTAAACTTTTATTTCATTGGCAGCCCACCTATACCAAAATAATAGACCATTTAAGAACAGAGAATCTTTTATTCATAGGGTCCTTTATGAAATTTCTAATATAAACCCCTATTCCATACAAGAGTCTTTTCTACTAATGTATCAACAGAGAGCAATAACAACAGAAATAACAAGAAGAGTTTCAGTGCCTGCCATGTACAAAAACTGATCTAAATGATTTATATAGGTAATAGCACATCTCATCATCGTATCATTTTAAAGTTCATAGGTAATGATGTTCTCACTTCAGCGTATTTAGCATGAGGAAATATGCTTAACAAGGCTAAGTGGAGTGATGGCCTCAAAACTTTAATCCAGTCCTATCTATATTTCAAAATAAATCTTTATGTAGTTATTTTTAATTGCTAAGAATTTTAGAGAACTTCAGAAAAGGGTGCCTGCTCCCTTACAGAAATTTCATTTTTAAATTTCATGTCCTATTATTATTATATCCTCCAATATATTAAAACTATTTTCTATAAAACTTTATTCATGGATTCTGCTTCAAGTCTACTTTATGTTCTACAGGCCTAATGTGGAAGAACTTATTTAATCAATGAGGATTTATTGAGCATCTAGTCTAAACCATGTATTGTTCTAGGTACTGAAGTTGATACAATGAAAGTGATAAAGTTCCTGCCTACATGGAATATATACCCTATTGATCATCTTTCCACAGTTCTCCTCTGTTTATTTTAATCAACATGAGTTTCTTTTCTTCTCAGTGCAAATTCCTGAAAGAATTTTACATGTCTTATAGTATATAGTAAGATACAATAAACATATACAAATGTATTTATAATCATGCTTGTAAAAGGAAAACTCTAAGATGGTAAATAAATTGTAATGAATAGATCATATAGACTAATAAACTGATTCCTTAGAGTGTGCAAAGACTTGGGTTTTGTCCTTACTATCACAAAAAAATTATGCTGGAATACATTTTTAATGCCACAGATAAAGGCACATAGTATAGAATTGTAAAAAAGTTTAATTTCAGTTCTCTGTGTATTCATGTGTGTGGGTGTGTTCACAAATGCCAGTAAGAAAATGACATGTCAAAATCTTAACAGTAGTTATCTACTAGATGCATATTATGGTTTTCTATCTTTCCTATAACAAGTACATCTTATTTTTAAAGTGGAGTATGTATGTGTGCGTACCCTGTATGCTGTGTGCTGTGTTGCAGTGGGCCCTGGCGCAATTGTCCAGTTAGCATAGTGAAGCATCTGGTCAGAGACTGCAGTGTTCTTAAATTAAATGAGTATTTGTATGTTTGTGTGTGTGTGTGTGTATATATATATATATATATATATATATATATATATATATCAGCAAGTGTATGGTCAATTCTTTATTCTCCATGACTCATTTTTCATTTCACTTTTGTTTCTCATTGTCATCCAGATGAGTCAAATCTCACGGTCAGTTGAGAGCCAACTGTGTTTAATAATAGCTAAGAAAAGTATGTGTAGGAAGATAAACCTGCTGTAGCAAAAGAACAGCCACTGTGAGTTCTGAGCCAAGTATAAAATCATGTTTGATTGTACCATTTTTTTAGTTTATCTGAGTTCCTAATTGCCTGTTTATAACAAGATCACTGATCAGTGACCATTTAGCGATAGTTTTGACTGTTCATGCAGAATCAAAATAACTTCATAGAGTGAATAACAAATTTATAAAAACCCAAGCTCCCATTTTAAAAATGAATGACTACGCTTTCCATAGCAATGGACAGTTCGAGGCTAAATGTCTTATGCTTTGACATTATCTACTCAAAATTTGTCACTAGTACTTTGGCTGTCTATTAAATTATAAGATATATGTTTGTGCATCCTGAAGCCTAATGGCATGCATGCAGTGATGGCCCTACCTAACAGCTAGAGAGAATAAGCAAATGAACCTGTTTGGGAGGAGGCATCGAGTGGGTTAGAATTTCTATTCAGTAAAATTCATCTGTGATTATGTAGCTGAAAAAAGCTTTTAGTATTTCTGACCTCTTTATTCCAGTAGATATATGACACATGTACATTATACTACTTGCTATTTTATACATGTACAAATATAAGAGATCTCAATTTGTTTTTCTGTAGGCATACAAAATCTAATGTTTACATTTCAAGGCATAGGATTTCATAAATTATATAACTATTTTACCAGTATATAGTCTTCCTCTATTATATCCAAGACCTCCTTCATATTGTCATCTTATATCCCAAACATAAGAGACAATGTGGAACATGATCTAACACCTCTCATCATGTAAAAAGCAGCACAAATGAACATAAGATCAAGCAAGAAAAGATATGAGATTACATCTCAATTATTTTCTGGAACTGGATTTTGGAGATAATGCTCAACTAGTGTAAAGCAGTGTACACTGAATGCTAAATTAAACTGACATTAGAGGCATAAAAAGAAAAAAAGAAAAATCAAGGTCATTTGTAGAAATTAAAACAATTTTTGAAGTTTATCACAAAGAAATGATAAATGAGGAGATAAGTTTAACCTGATTCAAATACATAGAATGGATACATATAATGAAACATGATACAGTATGCCACTGTTTGGTACAATTTTTATGTTTTTATGTATCAGCTAAAGCAAATTTTTAAAAAATTAGGAAAGATAAAAGGCTTAAAAGCTAAAAATAAATTGAACTCATTTTCTAAGAAAATTGAAGTCAGTGGCTCAATACACTCTTGAAAGAGGAAGCACATGCAAGCACATTTCTGGAGTCCTAGGCCATTTCACAAGCATGACATTTATCGGTAGTTATTTAATCAATATTTATACATGTAGAGAGGTTGTGCCACATAAAAATGGATGCAGAGCCATTTATGGATCATTATTTGAGATGCTTCAACTTATCTATGTATTCTTAATATTCATCCCATACTTGTGTATCCACCTGCTATATTTCTGCAATGATGATCTGGAGTGACTACAGTTTTGTCTCCAGGTAACTGTGTTATTAAAAAATAATAACATATCAGCCACTAAAGTAAGACACAGTACAGCAAAATAAGGTGCACAGCAGAAAATATACATATACCTGATTTGATACACCCTTATATTTTGTATTCATTTCACATACATGGCTATTGTGTATTCATTTCATAAACATGAATAATATTCATTTCATATATATATATATATATATATATATATTCATTAGTATGTGTTTCCTGCATGAATTTCCAGGAAATTCCTAATTTAAACATTTATTAGTGTAAATGGATTCACTAATGATATGAACCACAGCATCCTCACCAATAAATAGCCTATATTATATCAGTCTTGATCTGATTCCTGTGAACTTCATGGCTTATAAACATCTGAGGTCAAAAGCACTTCAGGGCTTCTCAGAATTGCTGAGCAATGTTTCTATTACTCAATTCCTTTTTTCTCTCAATCCTGATTCCTTTGTATCCTAACTGATTTTGAAGGCCCCCTATGTCCTCAAAGCCCTGCTGCTTTCAAACTTAGCTTGTTATTCTCTTACTGCACTCACATTTCTAACAGTGCCATAGGTTGGCAAAACTTCTCTCTCCGAAGAATTCTCTCATCCATGAATCCTTTGACAAACATGTCAGGTCATTTATTGTCCAGTGAGAAGATTTCTTACCTTTGGCAGAGATGCCCTGGAACCTGAACTCTGGGTGGTCATCGTTAAGACTGTGGTGATGCCCAGCGCAACCCTAGCAGGGGCTGCATCCATGTTTATCCAAAAAGAGACCCAGGACAAAATGACTATCAACAGGCTGGGAATGTACATCTGGATCAAATAATATCCCATTTGGCGTTCCAGGTGAAACTTGACCTCAATGCAGGTAAACTTTCCTGGAAACAGCAAATTATCATTTAAAGTTTAATTTGAATCCATTAGTTCTACCATCTTATTTTTTTAAAATTAAGCGTGCTAAAGATAGATTGAGAATATTACACAAAACTCTCACCCTATATAAACATTTCAACCTGTAATGGAGATAACAGTGTGAAAATGAGTGATTTAAAGAGTTGATGGACTAAAGCCATATGGTATATTTATTGTTTTAAATTTGTGCTTGTTGTAGTTGTATTGTTTTAGACAGATCTTGAGAATTTGCAAACCTGACATAAGCTGATCAGTGGAAATAACATATTCAAAATGTGTACAGTTACAATATGCAGTATATAGCACACATATAGAACTCATGGTAAATACTGTATAGTATATAAAATCTGTCATATAATATGTAATGTTTGAAACTGTTTCCCTGTAAGTTGTAAGACGAGCTCCCCGTGTAATTAAATAACTGCATCTATTTTTGTGTTATCAATCACAAATGAGAAACATACATTTTTATAAATGGTATGTGTACTCATGTCATTGTAAAAAAATCCTAGAGTTAAAAATTTCCTAGATCTAATTGTTTGAGAACATTTGAAAACTGTAGCATTATTTTGCTTATGAAAAAAAAGCGTATATGAGAATCTTAAAACTATTAACATGGTGCTAACAAATGTTTTTGCCTCTTGCTACTTCCCTCCCCACTTTAATCAGTTTTTTTTGTTGCTGTTGTTTGTTTGTCTTTGTGGCTGGCTCAGCTGGCATGGCATATGGTGCTGGGGATTGAACCATGGTCCCTGCACTTACCTAAGCTTGCCTAAGCAGGCACTTTAGACCACTGAGTGATCTCACCGGCCCATCTCTTCAATCAGTTTGGAATTAGAACCCCAATGATAATTTGGCTTAGTCCATGCAAATTATAAGAGATGGAGTTCAATTCTCCTTCATCAGGAAAAAGGCCTTTGAATCAGATTTAAATTGCTTCATGAGATGTCACTGTTGAGTGTTGCAACAAGTGTTTTCAGGCTATTCTACTCAGCGAGGGACCTGGATCAGTCACTGGACAAAGCATCATGTTTGAGTCCCTCCCCATGATCAGCATCTGTGGTATAGGAGCAAATTCGTAGGAAAAGCCACCAACTCTAATGAGTGGATATACTCTTCCAGACAACACAGGTGTCCATTTGTTGGCCCCGCCTCACATTTTCCCTCATACCCTGTATGTCTGTCAGCACTACTTGTCCAAGACTTTAGAGTCAGCTGAATTCTTTCCATCTGTTGTTCGCCCAAACTATTTCTGTGCAGGACTAGATAGCATAATAGTTCTCTTGGTTTGTATTATCCCTCTCTTCTACTGTGGCAGGCATACAAATTAACCTAAGGATCCAATATCCAGAAGACATATCAAGAAGGGCCAGAATTCAAATATTTCCTTTATATTAATGAAGTCTGTTAAACCTTTTCTCAGACTCATTTGACATCAAATGTGTAGTAAGAAAGTAGTAAAGGATTCCCAATTCTTCCTCCTTCTATATTTTGGAAAAATTGTCTGTTCTGTTCACCAATTCATTCAAGAGTGTACAGGAATCTTACCTGTCTAGATGTTTTTAGCTCTATTTGTTTGGTAAATATATAATAATTAAGGTGATAGGATATATATTCTAAACTGCAAATGGATCCCACTTGAGTTTAGCAGCTGAAAGAAAACTTACCAGTGTTGTAATGCTTTGTGCAGTAGCCAAGTTCCTTCTCTTCTTTCAGAATAAATTGGGGCAAGGTCAGTCCTTCAGCCACTTGCACTGGACCATCACTTAACCATTCAAATATCAGATCATTCATTGTGTATCCAACTAGAGTGAGGACATTATAGTGGAAAAAGTGAATGCATCATGTCAAGAAGACTTGGAAGTCTATATAAAGAAACAGGAACATTTTCTAAAGCGGACATATGCTCAATCATTTCAAAAGCATTCTTAATATGAGAGTTGGAGCCCAGGAAATTGAAGAGAGAAACTAATTTTGTATTATTACTTTTGTGTATAATGGAAGAATGGAATTTATAAAGTCTGTTTTCTTCTGCCACTTTATTCACTCTTTCCAAAGAACAAATAAGTAAACAAACATAAAAATCATTTTAAGATTGTATTTGGAAGATCGGTGTCTGTGGCAATCCAATAAGACAATTTAATTCATGGAGCCAGTCTTGGTATTTCAAATGAAACCATTTTTTTAAATAAGAATGAATTCATCAGAGGTCTGCTTAAAACATTCCAATTGCAAAATTGGCCCCTCTCCTTGGGTCTATTAGATTTTACTTTCAGAAAACTTACATTAAATATTTATGCTTGAGCCAGGGAGATAGTTCAATGGAATATATGCTTCCCTGGCAAGCTCAAGGGCCTGAGTTCAATAACCAGTTCCACCAAAAAAAAAAAAACAAAAAAAAACAAAAAAAAAAAACTCTCAATTATGTTAGCTCTTGGGAAAAGCTGTAACCAGGTAACCTAAGAAGTGATAGGATAGGCAAATCAACAATATGAGTTTGTATTAATGTTTTGCTAAATAGGCTTACTCATTACAATTATTATTATGGAGTAAAATAGATTATATTTTCTGTAAAGTCTTATTGTTGCAGGTCTTGAGCCATCCAAATTAAAATAATTTGTAAACCAAAGTGCTTCTGCATCTTACTCCATACCAAAAAAACACAAAAATGACAGCTGCTCTTTTAGACATTATTTCTCTGCCCCCACTTTTGTTTGTGATACTTGAACTCTTAAAATGATACTGATAATGACAAAGAATATTATGGAGGTTTTGGCTGACCAGTAAACTCACCATGGTAATTAAAAGTAAAGATTCATTTACTTGTTTAGTGTGAGCAAATGACTCACTAAAGCTACCCAGAAATCATTGGCAAAGTTAATTGGAGTCTACTTTCTACTTTTAAATTTTTTTTTAATTCTTAAAGACAATTAAAAAATTGTAACAAAGAAAGCAACCATGAGAAATGATACAGATTTTCACTTAACAAAATAATAGGAATTCAACAATGGTTGTTACATTGCATATTGTTGTCTTCAAATTAGTTGTTCAGAATACCAGGCATAAGAATGAAAAATTGATCCAAGAATTATAAAAACTTAAAAAAAGAGAAAAAATATAAGGATTAACTGCAGAAATCAGCAGTATAGTTATCCAAGCTAGCCTGTTTGTTTACATATATATTTCTCTTTGTCTTCCTTATGGCATTCTTTTCTCCTTTCCCTCAACCCAGTTGTTCCTTTGATCACCTTTTAAATTCAAAGCCAAAAAATAAAACATGGAAATCTAGGAATCCCAAAGAGGATCCTTTGATGGTTCATAAAGAGAACAACTAAACCTCTCTCTTACACTGCAACTCAGGATGAGTACATCTGGGGTACCTCCAACAAATATCTAAAGCTTACCAAGTACCCCAAGGCATTCTCTCCTAAGCTTCTCTCTGACCACCACATGATAGTCCTTGACTGACTCATAAAGCCTCGATATAGCCCAGACAGGAAAGATAAAATGGTGAGAAAGCAGGAGATAATATTGGGGTAGAAAAATAAAGTGTTTTCTACCTTGTGCACCTGAACTTAGTAATAAGCACACAGCTGATTCTTTGATATTATTTCTATAAAGAGCAAGTATATTCACTAATTGAAGGTTTTTCAAAGTTTTAAATGAGATTCACTTTACAGAAAGAAACAGAAGTATTGGGTTGAGAGAGGGGAGAGTTTGGAGTAATAGAGAAAGACACGAAGAAGGAATCATTATGTAAAAAAGTGTTTTCTCAACCTTCTTAAGAGAGGGGGCAATAGAGAAAACAATGAATACATAAAACCTATTATAAATCACAAATTCTCATTTTATTCCTGACAGCTTCTTAAAACAAAGGTGTTTCATTATTTTATTTGTGTGGGAAGTTTCAAAGGAAATCTTTAGTGATTTTAAAAGATGAGAAAAAAACTCTGTCACCATGTCTTTTTAAAAGATAATAGTTGATGTGTCTTTCTATAGTTATTATTTTTCTAAGCCAAGAAGTTAAATGTGGGGCTGGAAAAATAGCTCAGTGGACTAAGCACCTACTTAAGCAAACACAGGGACCAGGTTTTGATCCTTAGCACCATGTTTTGTGCTAGCCCCACCCTTGGATTTGCTGAGCCAGCCACCAGAGACTGGGCATGGTGGTGCATGCCTGTAATTTCAGCTCTGGGGAGGCTGAAAATAAGAAAAACACTACAAGTCTGAGCTGCATAGTAAGACCCTGTAACGAATACATTAAAAAAAAGAATTTAAAAATATTTCTTTGCCCCTATCTCACTAAATCTCCTAACATCCCTGTAGATCAGTAGTACTTATTATTGTTTTTATTCTGCAAACACAGAAAATAGACAGACAAACATTGTACTGTGTCCTTAGTGTGAGATCCTGAAAAAAAATGGAATCAGAAGGGTATAATAGATACTTGGAAAAGGGAATGAACTTATTCAAAAGGAAAGAGCAACTGAGTTGAGGAGAAGGACAGTAGGAGTGGGGGAAAGTGATTTATCTATGTACATAAGCAGGATGGTTTGGACAACTGTACTGTGCATTTCTGCTGGTATATGGAAAGGAACAGATAATACTTAATTTGTTTTGCATCCTTGTTTCAATTGATGGTACTTTTCTTAATTTCCTATGCATTTCTTTTTTCTTTTTCCAATTTTACATACATATATCTGGTAATATAAATAACTGGCTGGAAGACAATACTATGTATTACAACAAATTCTGTGAAGTTCATATTATTTTGTTAAGTGAAATTCTGTATCACTTGTAATTTTTCTGTTTTAATTTTAATGTGTACTCTCTTTAAAAAATACAAAATGGAAGAAAACAGACAGAAAAAGCCAGGAAAAACTATGTGTATCTGAACTAAAAATTCCATTACCTTAGAGACATCAGCAATATATGTTATATTTCAAAGATTTCTGTGGCATTAGGGCTAGGAATGGAAGTGAACAAAGTGGATGACATTTCCCTACCTCCTTCTCTATACCTTCATACATCTATTGCTTATCTAAGGCAGATATCTCTTACTTTGTCTTACCCTTTTTTTCCCGGAACTGGGGATTGAACTCAGGCCCTTGCGCTTGCCAGGGAAGCGCTTATTCCACTGAGCCATCTCCCTGGCCCGTTATGTGTCTTTTTCTATCTCATCTCTTCTACCTTGTTTTTGACCTCTGCTGACTATGGCCTTGTTTTTTATTCTCAAAGCAGTTATCCCTTCCTGCCAGAATTCCCTTGGGGATGATTGTCTATATGGCCAAAAGACGGAAAGAAATAAAATTACCTCAGTAAAGACTGATTCATTTTAAAGATTGAATGGCTAATAAACTTAATTTTCCCAGGAGACATTTTCATTTCAAAGAAAAATTTACTAAATCAGGCTTTTTTTTAAAAAAAAAGAGAGGGCAAGCATTTAGAATTTTAGAATGAAGGGTTGTTTATATTGTATTCATAATGAGCTTCTCCAATGAGACGTGTGCACAACATTTGTTCATTTGGAATTAGGACCTTGTGTGCTGATAAAGAGATAGAGAATGAGTCTTATGAGTCTTTAGTCCTTAATGATACACTAAAGGAACAAAGTAATTCTTTAAAGCAAGCAGACAGTCATATCAGCAGTGGCTACTTACAACTCTCCAGCTGCATTGTACAGGTCTGAACATCCATTGGAAAGTTCTTCAAGTCCATGGGACAGGATAAGGTCAAGGTGAGTCTTACCAAGAAAAAATGTAAAAATAAATTTTAAATCTTGAGTTTTCATTTTTGAGAAAAAAACAAAAATCCACTTGTCATTAAACAAAATATATTGATTTAAATACTGAAATCTGAGGGCTGGCGGGTTAGCTCAGTTGTATAAAGCACCTTCCTAAGCAAAATCATTCATTGGCAAGGGACTGTGGTTCAATCCCCAGCACCACATGCCACACCAGACCTGCTCTTAAGGTAGCCTGAGACAGCTAAAAAAATCATTTTAAATACTGAAATCTAAGCTCTCACTCAAGGCATTGCTTTTCAAATAACATTTAGTCATTGGTAATTTAAAAAATATATTGTAGTATTTTACCAGAGCTCCTTAATCTCTATTTCCCATCTTCTAGCCTTTGACTCTGTCTCCATTCCCCTGCCCCCACCAATTGAGCTTGTTATAAGTTTATGTTAGATTGAGCAAGGCCACCAAAAAATGCTGTAATGTGAACAATGTGCTCTTATCCACACTGATGTCCAAAGGACATCAGGTTTATACCATTTTAGAGTTATTCTCTGGGTACATGAACTTTGCATCAAGAGAAATAAATGATATGATAAGCATAAATGATTATGATAAGCATTGATTCCCCTTTATTTAAATGGGTCCCTATCATTCTAAAGTTCAGTGCTACAAATTCTTTTCATTGTATCTCAAACACTTCAATATTCTAAGACCATTCCGATGATTATACTATCACCTAAATTCTCTTTTACTGTTCTGCTCAGTTTTACTCTCCCTTCCTGATTATTTCCCCTCTATTCACTTCCTCTGTTTCATATTCTATTCATTTGTGCCACACATTTATTTTATTGAGAAACAAATAGCAATGAGACAGTTTCAAAATTGATTAATAGGACAGTTTCAATAATTAATACATTGTACATTGTTATCTTCTTAGTGGTTATCCATAGTACAAGATGCAGACAGGATATCCTGTCCAAACACTATTAGTTCAAATCTTTCTTCTCAGTGAATTAAGTGAAAATAGCTGTAATCTATCCTAACTATTCTGCATATACAGATACAAAATGGTCCTTCCTTTGTATCCCCTTTTTTTGTTTAGTCCTGTCAGAAATGCATATTCCATTGGCATCTAAATATTATAGGTGCATGGATTCAGCAGAACAATCCAACACAGTCCATCAGTCCACAATAGTAGTGAGTTATCCACAAAAGTTGTTGACTTAAGCCTTTCACAGCTCAGCATATTAATATGCCTTTACTTTTTAGACCTCATTTTTATACTTTTCTGCTGGATGGTTAAGACCAAGATAAAGCAAGACCTGTATAATAATAAATGTAACTTTTGTATCTGATAAGGTCAGTCAAGTCCCCTCAGGATTTATCCTGTAACCCTGTACTACAGTTTGTAGATACTTTGTCAGTGTCAGCCATGTGGACGAGTCATGGCCATTCCTTGACCAATTTGCTCACTGCTGGTGGGAATGTCGACTGGCACAACCATTATGGAAGTCAGTATTGAAACGTGTTAAGAAACTAGGACTGAAAATCTCATTCAAGTCAGGTATCCCTCTACTGGGAATTTTCCTGGAGGAACTTAAAACATTATATCATAGTGATATATGTACACCTATATTTATAGCAGCACAATTTGTGATAGCCAAATCTTGGAAACAAGCAAGATGCCCTTCAACTGAGGAATGGTTGAAAAAGATATGGTATTTTTGTACAATGGATTATTACTCAGCTATAAAGAATGACAAACTTGAAGCATTTATATTTAAGTGGATGCCACTTGAAGATATACTCATAAGTGAAATAAACCAGACACACATGTGTAAATATTGTATAATCTCCTTAGTATAAGAAATCAAAAGAAGACCTACAAATAGAAGGGTGTAACACAATTAAAAGGAAAGCTAGAACTTGAGGATTGGACAATGAGGAGAGGAAAAGGAGAAAAGCTGGAAAACAGGACAGGGAAAAAGCCATACATTTGTACGCAGAAGATGGGCAAGGTAGTGATCCTGAGAAACATCAGCAGGCTTTTGAAACTAGCAGTTAATTGGTAGGATTCTCACCCTGACTAACTATACATGCTGATACCTGTGAATCAAACAACTGCACTGAAGATAGAAATGTGTAATAGAAGGGTCACGCTTGGAATGCCTGTCATTCTGGTCTTCTAAATACGTACTTCTTGTCATGACATACCAATTACTGTCATACTGTCTCACAAGTAAAAGTTGTTTTTTTGTTTTTTTTAAATGGGTAATAAATGAAAAAAGACACAAGCAAAAGAAAAAAAAAGTCACTGGGCTGTCCTGCTACAATGCTGTATATGGTTAGATGGGCCACACATTTTGAAAAAATGGTTAAATTTGAAATGAGATTAGACAAAGAATCCATGCTGACAATCTTCAAAGTCACTTGAAATACAACAGTGAGTGAGTGGGAACAAGACAAAATGCAGTGCAGCATGATCACAATTACAAAGAAACACACCACTATATTAAGAATAGATATTGTGGGGCCGGGGAGATGGCTCAGTAGAATAAGCGCTTGCCTGGCAAGCCCAAGTGTCTGAGTTTAATCCCCGGTTCCGCCCCCCCCAAAAAAAACAGATATTGTGGTTAGTCGAATGATTCGTATTTTGCTTTTATTTTATATGCTACATTGTCTATATTGACAAGCATAGGTTATTTGGTAATGTTCATAAATATATTTATCTGTTTTTATCTTTATGTAATTAAATATACTTTACCTCAGATAATGGCTGAAAGATAAAGTTACAAGTTATATTTTATTCATAATATTTTTGCTATTATAATCTTATTAAATAATAAATATTTCACTTTCACTGTTAAACAAATTAACTATTTGTGAGCTGTTCTGAGAAGCCAAACACCATGATTCTAAAAAAATGGTTTTGAATTTTAAACAACTGACTTAAAATAACACTTTAGACAAGGTAAATAATTTTTGTCAGTTGTGGAGTTCATTTGTAGAAATAGGTATAAATATATATCTTAATTAGCTTTATATTATTAGTCCATGTGTGTTAATAAATTATAACATCATTTTGCTTCACATAACAATATACATAACATCACAGCATCATTTTGTTTCCCATAATAATATACATAACTATAACTTGTCAATTTGTAACTCAAAAAATTAAAATAGGCCTATCACATAAAAATAATCAAATAGTTTGTAGGTAATTTTAGTGACTCAGAATAGAAAAATTTGAAAATTTCAGTATAATTTTGTAAACTCTACCTTTGAGAAATTAAAAAATATTAATATGAAATATTTTATTCTATTTTGTTTTATTTTTTGTTTTTTAGGGAAAGGTCCACAGGGTGTTCAGGGTCTCAGTACTAGATCAGACTTGTAGTGATCCGCCTGTTTACATCCTCCCAAAAGCTGGGATTACAGGTGGGTGCCATCTTGCCCAGTCTCATCACTCTCCCAGTGTGCTGGGGGGTGGGACCAGCATGGCAGGCCCGGGAATCAAACCCCAAGCCCATGTGCCTGCTTGCAGGCAGTCTAATCTGCTAAGCTATTTGGCCAGTCCCATAAATAGTTTAAACTGCAAATGAATACAGCTTAAAGAACACATGGCACAGAATTCTACTATATAGTATTTGCTAATGGAAACAACTTAATTTTAGTATGACTAATCATATGCTGAGTTTAATGAACTTTCACATGTATTTGATGAGCAGCATCCTCACAACACTGTTTTATTTTATTTTTTTTAATTATTTATTTGTGTATGTGTGTGTGTGTGTGTGTGTGTGGCCAGCTCAGCCCGCCAGGGGGCGGGGCTGGCTGGCATGTGGTGCTGGGGGATTGAACCGTGGTCCCTGTGCTTTGCTAAGCTTGTTCTAAGTAGGTGCTTTAGACCACTGAGCCATCTCACCAGCTCCACACAACACTGATTTTAGAAGCTTCTTTTGTGGCAGATAAAACAATCTTTCAGGGAGTCAGAACTTTTGGGGAGTCAAAATTATTAACAGCATTGAAGATGCCACTAAAAACAATTCACGAAACTATCCCTGAATCTTGTCTAAGCTGAGAACTCAGTGATAGTTTGCTCCCTTGTCTTTCTAATTTTCTTCCCAGATATTTTGCATTGCAATTCAGTGACTAACAATGATAAAGAAGAGAGTTAAGAGCTCTGCAGTTTGTTGAATCATTTCATCACCTGAGCAAATCAGAAGAGATTGTAAAGATTTAATTGGTCCTGTATGAGCTGCAAGCTCATAGTTTATGACATGAAGTTTACCATATATCTAAACATACATCTAAAAATCTAGATTTTCCCATTTTCACTCGCAGTGTACATTAAGTACAGAAAAGTAAACAAATATAGAGTTATAGCAAAATGATTTTTAAAATCTATATTCACCCACGTGCTAAGCATTCAGAACCAGATTTATAATATTCCCATCATTCCATAATATTCTCTTGTGCTTTTTTCCTAGTGCAGAATTCCCCAAAGTAATGCCCATCTCATTTGTTTTTAAGGCTATTTTATGATTTGAAAAATATGAATTTTGAGGGGAAAACTTTGGTATTATTTCGTATATAGGTTTTTTTTTTTTGAACCAGGTATTGGACTCAGGCCCTTGCACTTGCTAGGGAAGTGCTTATTCCACTGAGCCATGTCCTTGGCCCTATTTTGTATATAGATGCCAAAATTACACCAAGCAGGACTACTCTTCACAATAATACAAAAAATGTAAACATTAATTTTACTTTGACCTAGCTCTCCATTTTTCTGTGTTCTTTTTCTTTTTTTCTTCTTTCTTTCTTTCTTTTTGAGGAAGTAGGCATCGAACTTAGGCCCTGGCACTAGCCAGGGAAGCGCTTATTTTACTGAGTTATCTCCCTGACCCTCCTCTCCATCTATTTTTAGTGAATCTCACAGAATTAAATATTTTAATTAAGAAGCCAGTATTCCAGATTTGCCTGGAAATTCAGACATCTCACTGGCAGATGCTGCCTACATTGTGTCAAATTTGTTCTTCTCTTTCCCACAATCTAAAGTCTTAAGGCCATTGCACCTGAAGGCAGTGAGCTGAGACTGCCCGTATTCCTTTTCATTTTGTTAAACCGCTCATTTTCTGAAGCATTATTGCTCATTCTCGCATTGTCAGTGCAGCAGACATACACATATTTGAGGTGCCCCACTCAAGTTTGCACAGGGGAAGGAATAAAGTTCCCTTACAGAGGGCTTATTTCTTTACTGAGTGTAAAAGGGCTGAGTAAGAATTCAAATTTTAAAAGCAAAGAACAAAACAATGCACAGAAAGTCAGTTTCTGCCAATTTTACCTTTCCTGCTTTTTCCCTTCTTTCTTTCCTTCACTTCACCTTGCTAATAAAACCATCTTGGTTCATTCCTAATTTAAAGCTTAGGTTACTGATGAATGCAGACATTACAAATGGATTTAGTTAACTTTATAGTGTCTTAAAATAAATCAAATATTATAATTTTTTACATTTTTTAGTTTTTTAAGATATATTAAGGCTGGGACTCTTTTTTTCTACCATCTATGACTATGCTTCCAACGGTGCAGGTATTCAGTAAATATTTGTTGACCCAAATGAATTAATCAGCATCTTGAAAATCTGTGGGAAATTTTCAGGCCCTTTTTTCCTATCAGAATGGGAAAGGAGAAATGATGCAGAAGGGAAGAGGTTGGCCATCAGAGGCCACAAGGTGTTGTCAAGTTGTGGAACTTTTGAAGGAGGCCAGAGAAGCTTGCCTGGGATCCTCTCTAAGTGGTTAGCAGATTCTCGCTAGAAATAGGCAAATCAACCTGAAGGAAAGCCAGGAAGCAAAGTCTACCTGCTCTTGAGCCTTGGTCACGTAGGTTAATATACTACCAGGCTCATTTTTATATTTCTAGGAAAATATAAGTTAATCATTTCACATTATGATGGTATGGCAGACAGGCTCCTTGGCTCATACAGCAACTACTAGTTTCTAAGAAATTCAGTAATAGAAGTGGAAATTCATTCCCAGTGAGATTATTGAAGGAAAAATACCATTGGAAGAGAAAATTAATTTCCAAGTAGAAATACAAATTTTAATGATTTCTCTGCTTGTCTGAAGCAAAGATTGACAGCATTCTATTTTGGGAGAGTTAATTCTAGTGGATACAATGGTCTGTCTTGTTTGGAGAGGAAGGACAAAAAATGCATCTCTATTTCTCAGGAAGAGCAAACAAATATTGGCAATATTGTTACTGTTTTCTGTTGGGGACCATATGTAGTGCGCTCTGTGTAGAATGATGCAAATGCATGATCTATTGGAGAGGATAGAGTCTATGATGTTTCCTTGGGATTAAAAGTGTCATGGATTGTGTCCAGTTGTCCCCCCAAAGCACCGTGTAATCATTGGGGTGGCTTCTAGGTTTTGTGATCAATTCATGATCCATTGTTTGGCTCATGGATGTGAATGCTACATCTGCGGTAGGGAGGATAATCTGCATAAAAATATGAATGAATGAGAGAGGCTTGCTAACCGTGTTAGCTGCTGCTTCTCCCTTTGCTCTTTTCTGTTTTCTGCCACCAGGATTGGCATGTGCCACTGTCCCTCTGCCATGTGGCAGCCAAGTATGGACTGAAACCTCCAATATTAGCTAAATAAACGTTTTCTTCCTTAATTCTTGGTTGTCAGGTATTTTGTCACAGCAACAAGAGAAAAGTAACAGACAAATAGTAAGAACAAAATAAAAGAATTCTACTGTTTCTGCTATTCATACTCATAATTTTCTGAACATCTTTTGCAGGTCATTTTGCAATCTCAGAGTACCTTCACCTGAAGCAAATGTATTTTCTCCATTGTTGAGATGAGTAACCTGAAACTCACAAAGTCTAAGCCATGTTTCCAAGTCACAAAATGAGTGAATAACTATAGTTAGATTCAAACCCAAGTTTAATTGACATTAAATTCCATTTACTTTCCATTCTAATACATTTCCTCCTTAGGAAAGCAGCAGAGTTGTTTGTAGACACATTAGTTGTCTTTATAATTTTTTCAACTATTCAGAATTCTCTTTACTTGTCCTTTTAAGAGCTCCTATAGCCTCTCATACTTATTTGGGGCTCTGTGTGGTATGCTTAGTTTACCCATAAAGAGCTATTTTGTCTTGACTAAACCTCTGAACTCCTTTCCATATCCACACCTCCATCCTGCTCAACAATTTTGTCATTCAAGTTGTTAGTAAAGATGGCCAGCTTGAAGTGCTTCTTCTCACAGGTGAATTTACATTCTTGAATATGATGAAAGCTTTAAATGCAAGTAGTACTTCTTAAAATAAGAACATCCTGGCAAACAGATAAAATAGTAATTGCCCCCACAGGGCTTTGTCATGAAATACTTTGGAACATAATCAACTGTTTCCTAGAGAACTTAGGGCTTACTGTACAAGGTAGATCTGTGAATTTTTCTTCCCTGCTGTTCCTTGACATTTCTCAACCATGTGATATTCTAGTGTCAGAGAGATTTGACAGGATGCATCAAGAGTTGAGCAAGAGTGTCACCTCAGCCCACCTAGATCTTTAGTGAAATTAGCCTAGGGGCAAGTTAGAAGTCAAAAGTGCATCATTAAGACAACTCGCACACAATGGACATAGAGAGAGAAAGAGGGAGAGGGAGAGAGGGATAGAGGGAGAAAGAAAGGGAAAGGGAGAGGGAGGAGAGAGAGAGAGAGTTAGTTAGTTAGTTAGTTAGTTAGTTAGTTAGTTAAAGAATTAGTGGATTATAATACACTTGGGCTTCCTGTCTGATCAAAGCATCCTTTAGGGTAATGAGTTTCAATCCTTTATAAGCAGCCTAGGTAATATTGATGCCAATGTCCTGGAGTGCACTTTAAGAAGCGCCACTTCAGCATGTCCCAAGGGATGACTTCACTGTCAATGTGATAGACTAAAAGGAAAAGGTTTGGAAAGAGAAATAGGAAAAAAGTTTAAGAAAGGGTCTGCAGTGTTTCAGTAGCATTAGCATTCCCTTTGGGAAACACTACTTTCTACTTGATACCACAGCAGGACAATTAACCCCAAGTAGACTGCTAAGTGATTGACTAGAGATAATGAGACAAGGAAGATTAATTCAAGGCCTAGTTGGTAATAGAGTGGCATATTGTAAAGTAAGGGCAGTGAAGCCCAGTTTAGTTCACTGGCATCCAAAACTAGGGTTATTATAGCCGGAAGACAGGGAGAGCTACCAAAAGAGATAGTGAGTAGTTTCTAGTTAGGTACAGAAAAAGCTAATACCATTGTTCTTATTAACAAATATGCATGTGCAAATGGTAAAAGTAGCCTAAAACTATATTCATGAAGGTGACAGTATATTAAGTCACTGTCTCTGATCTTAGAAAAATCAGCCACTGAAAATTTTTTTTAAAAAGCCATGAAGGTGGGGCTGGTGAGATAGCTCAGTGGTCTAAAGCACCTGCTTAGGCAAGCTTAGGCATAGAGCAGGGACCATGGTTTGATCCCCTGGCACCACATGCAGGCCAGTCCTGCCCCCAGGGTAGGCTGAGCTGGCCACAAAAAAAGGCAGGAAGGTAACTGCAAAAGAAGTGATGAAGGAGAAGACAGTGCAGGAAAGACTAGGTTCAGATCCTCAGTGAGGAGGGATTGTGTTAAGTAGAACTCCACATGAGTTTTAAAATATTACTTCTATTCATCAGCTTTTGGAAAATATTTATTAGTGCGATACATTACATACTTGAAATAAGACAGTTTCCATCTTGAAG
>NW_004524645.1:6729496-6738560 GCF_000260255.1 Octodon degus | reverse complement strand
GCAGGAAGCTCTCCACACACTCACCGGACCCGGGCTAGGACTGGGTCTACCCTTTTTCTTTTAATTTCTAATGCCACAAGCAAACATAAATGTGATGTTGAAGAACCATTGACTTTTGAAGATGGATACAATTGTTTCCCATTTTTAAATGAAATATCTTTACTTTAGAGTATCTGCCATGGAAACACAAAAGTGATTTATGTGTTTCATATGAGACACAATGATACTATGTATGTTTATTTTGGGATTAATATCATTCCAGAAAGCCTTTCAAGAACAATAGTACAGGGGCTGGGGATATGGCTCAGTAGAATAAGCGCTTTCCTGGCAAGTGCAAGGTCCTAAATTCAATCCCCAGTACTGCCAAAAAAAAAAAAAAAAAAAAAAAGAAAAGAAAAAAAAATAAAGAAAAGAAAAAACGGAGAACAATATTACAGCTGAGAGATACATCAGTGGCATAAGTGCCTACCTGGCAAGCACAAGGTCCTGAGTTTGATCCCCAGTACCACAAAAAAAGAACACTAGTGCAAACCAGTAAGAAAACCATGTTAACATCAGTTGAACACCCTCTGATTTTGGTGTTGGCTTCCTGCCATGTGAAAATTGAGGTAATGAGTCCTTCAGCTCTGCTGGTTCAAATCTACCATGTAATTCTATTAGCCTACATTTCCAGTCAATTACTGAACCAGCCAACCATCTCTGTATAATTGTCTAGAATTATGTAAACCTATAATTCATTAATGTATTTAGAGTAATATCCCGTGGATAGTCCTACTGATTGAATCAAAGGATACAAATGATCCTGTTTGTGACTGGCAACTTTCTCAATAGGGAACTCAGCTCTGAATATTTGTTAAATGTATTAAGAACACCTGTTAAACCACAGGTAGTCCAATCTTCCCTATTCCACCTCCGGGTCATGTTCTTCTCCTCAGGAGTTGGATATTCAGTTTGAGAGAGAAGGGTCTCAAGATCCAAAAGTATTTGAGATAGGTACATTAGAATTCAAAATTTCCACTTGCTAACTCCAAGTTCCAATGGACCTGAAGAACCATTGTTATTTACTGATAAGGAAAGAATTTTGTGTTTTGCGAAGGAGAAAGAAGTCATTTTGAATTATAGGATAGAGGGCTAGAAGTAGCCCTAGAATTTTTCTACTCTGCTGGTTAAGTTTGCCTTTGTATTAGACAGTAAGACAGACTGATGACTTGATGGAGCTGGAGACAGTTCTATGATATTAGAGGATACGGTAAATGGTAAAAGGAACTATGGTGTTTACATTGCGCTGCACTACTTTTTCGGTATTCTGTCTCTGCACCATCACCTGAACAACAAACACTTATGAATGTTAATGCAATGGAAAGTTACTTCCAAAAGGACAAAAATATTTCTATTGCTATTCCAGTCAGGTAAACAGTCAAGGACAAGTGGTTGTACCAATCTCCATGTAATGGAACATTCTCTTATTTTTCTTCAAACAAGGATAACATCCTTACCTTACTATATTTGAACCAATATTATTGTGCATATTGCATTTGTATTTAGGAAGCTGAGCAGGAGCTCAACTGAGCTGTCCAGCACATTATGAAAATCTGTTATATGCATGACACACTTTCTAGATTCTAATACTTCTACCCTCGGCTGCACTTTTTTTTGGGGGGAGGCTCCTTTTCCAAATCACCCTGTCTGCACTGCTGAGCTCTGCTCCTGTGGAATCCACTAACATATGTATATGCCAGCTCCTCCCACCTTTCCAGCCTTATTCTGCTCTAAGAATGGGATCATCGTAGTTTCCATGGCATTTTCTGGCACTTCCCTGATGACTTCCTGCATAGTTCTGATGTGTGTGCTTATGTTACAGTCATTAATTACTGCATTAAGTCATCACAAAACTAAGGAAGATTTGTATACAGAGCTAGAAGATGAGAATATAATTTTCATGGATTATGAAACGTAAAGGTAAACATAAAAATATATACAGAGAGAAAAATCACAGTCTTCCATAGCTGACGTATAGTAGAAAACACAGGTTTCTGTGTCGTGTCAAAATTGAGAGTATGATAAAGTATTGCATTGGTAACATTCAGGTAGGATCCAGTTCACTGTACATTTTATCTTTAACTCTGACATCTAAATGACGAGTGCTTTGTTTTCTTTTATCATAAGAGAAATCATTTTATAACTAAAGTTAGAATATTTTGAAGTTCTTGCACCAGGCTGTAGTATGAGTCAAGATGGGAAGCCATGTGGGGAAGTTGACCTTTTTCGTGTGTGGATAAAGTTGGTCATTAGACAGGAGAGTTTTGAGGATATTGCTGAGCTTCTATCTAGAAATCTATACTCCCTCTCCTCTGAGTGGTGCCTGTAATCTATCAATAGAGGGAGAAATTATGTCAGTCCTCATAGGTTCTTTATTATAACTCAAATACTACTGGAAAGGTAGAAGACTAAATCACCAACATCTGGGATTGTGAACCAAATCAAAGGGGATTCATAAACCAGACTTGGTGGCACATGCCTTAATCCCAGCACTCAGGAGCCTGAAGTACCAAGATACTGCAAATTGGAGGCCACCCTGGGCTACACAGTGAGTTCTAAGCCAGCCAGGATTATGTACTGAGACCCTTTCTTATAAAAAAAATATACAACAAAACAAAACAAAACAAAACAAGCAAAAGCCAGGAGGGATTAACAAGAAAATCAACTCAGATGCCATGAAGGAAAAATTTTCAGGTCAGATAAAGGTTGATGTGTCAAGCAGATGTTTTGGTAATACAGGATTTTTTTTTGGATGAGCAATCCATAATTATTTGGCATTTGGGAGACACTGTAGTTGGAAGACAGCATGTATCTCCAGGCACCTGGACAGTCAAATGAGACACTGAAAGTGAACAGTATTTCCTTAACTTCACCTAAGGCATAACCAATCTGGAGATACAGGAGGAATTTAGAAGCAGAATTCTCCACAGATGAAGGGACTGTAGCCTCCTTAATAAAGATAAGGATCTTTCCATTTAAACAGCAAACTAAACAGGTGAACAAACATAAAGAGCTTAAATGCCCCAAGATACAGAATATGTATACACCTTTAAGGAGGTTAAAGCTTCCCTTTCCTGGGCCTTCTCACCTACCCACCCTTAGGTTAAGAATCCCTAGTTTATAGAGTTGCACTTTGAGGGTCATTTGCATCCTGTACGTTTCTAATTTGCACGAATCATTCTTGTTCAGTTTCACTTCTGTTTTAGAGTTTGGAATAGAAAGCTCAATCATTATATTGTAAAAAAATATTAATAGACCTAGAGTTTATGGCAATGCACTTTTTAAGCATCTATCCATTTAATATATATTGTGTTCTACTAACCCTCTCTTTCTCCAAACTGTGGACAGAAAAAAAACCTAAGCATAGAGATTAAGAGAGGTAAGAATTTTCCCCAAATTATACAGCCAGCATTAGAGCTAAAAATACTTGAGCCAAAGAAATATTTGACTCTGAAGTCCATGTCAACAGTAATGTCAGAAATTTCCATGATTGTGTTCAATATCATAGGGTTCAGCATAGAAGTCACAAACTTTACAGCAAACTGAAAATTATGACATGAGCATCTCTGTTCTGTGGTAAAACACACCATAAAACTAAATCAGCAGTATAGTTTTAGTGAACAAATATTTCTGCTAACACTGGTAGGGCAAACCTTTTTTTTTGATGCAAAAAAATACTGCAGTCATGCTGCCATCCTTCCAAAAATGGTGACCTTTCATTTATCACAATAGCAGATGGAATAAAAATTCACCGGTTTAAGTTTCTGACATGGGATTTATGTTATGTAATGAAGTATTTTTTCACAATGTTAGCCTAACTTATTATTATTACAATATCCAAAGAGAGAATTTCAGGTCTCCTTCTCTAAGAATCTTTAAAAATGAAGTGGGTTCTAAAAAATTGCTTAAAGGCAGAGAATGGACTTACTATCTTCAGTAGATCTCTTCAGCCCTTTGATTCTTTATTTTATTTATTTTTATTTTATTTATTTTTTTCAAACCAAATTGGTAGGACAGTTTCAATAATTAACATATTGCATACATTCTTCCTAGTGGTTAATTGCTGTACAAGATGCCGACTCGGCATCCTATTTACAAACACTATTAGAAGAAATCCCTCTGTCCTTTGATCCTTTAAATAGTAAACATTTTCAGAAAGTAGATAGGTTGTAAAAGTTTTGTATGCTATATGTTCTTATCTTTAATTTTAACTTTTTCCTCCATACCCTCATGAAGGTTGGTTCCAGAATGACGTATCTTTGATACTGTATTTGCTTGTGTGCTTGCACTCGGTTTAGACTAATGAGAAATCAGTGTGGGGTAGGAGATAACAGTGCTGAAATACAAGTGAAAAGCTTTCATTCTTGTCATAGCTTTCCTACTCATGAGCTCCATTGTCTGTACTAATCTCATTTCGGAAACAAGTCACATCCTTGTTAGTAAATCAAGGATGTTGGTTTGGATACTTTACAAAGTAACTTCAAATTACTTTTAAAATTTTTTTCATGTAAAACTCAAAATTCAGATAGAAAATTCTCAAAATGAAGGAGATTAAAGGGCAAAAATCACTAGGCAAAATATAGTGGATATGTGAGACAAATTACTCTTCCAAAATGATTTGTTCTAATAGTGTTTGTGGACAGGATATCATGTCTGCATCTTGTGCAATGAATAACCACTAAGACAACAATATGCAATGTATTAAGTATTGAAATTGTCCTGCTAATCAGTTTTGAAACTGTCTCAATTGCTATTTGTTTCTCAATAAAATTATTTTCAAAAAACAAAAAAAAAATGCTCACCTTCTTCTTTTTTCTTTCACCTTGCCCATCATATCTCATGGTGTCTTCACTTTTACTCTATTCAGGATACTAAATTTAACAAATAGTATTTGAATAATGATAGATAGGACAGTGAAAGGTACTTGTTAGTCCACTAAAGCCTCAAGCTTTTTAAAAGTGATATGAATTTAAAATTTGACTCTCTCTGAAGAGGGCATACAAATCAAGATGAGTATTTTTTCTTACACTTTTGTGAAGATGATCAACACTTACTTATTCAAGTAAACAAAACACTTGGAAAAATCAGAAAGTACACCCACAGAGTATGTGTTACAGAAGTGAATGTCAAATAAAAATTTGAAGAGATGCAGAGCAACAGATTTGGCCTTTTTTCATCAACACTGACTGGATCTTAGTTCACTGGATAGAGATATGACAAAGCCTTTCTTCATATTTAAAATATTTATTCAAATTTTGCTCAAGTCCCCTAAATTTTTGCATTGGGGGTTATGGAATACTGATCTACTTAAGGAGTTCTGCTCTATACCCCTTGTTTTTAAATTCCATCACCTTTTGAGAAATATATACAAAAGCTTGAGCATTGTGGTCTTTCTCATTATAAAGTTAAGGGACCATATAGTTCCTTCTGTATTTTCCTTGGCCATTAAAACATTGAGATATTTTTTTGTGCAAAATTAAATCTACCTCTGCTCCTACACATCTAATAAATCATGAACTCTTTCTTAGATAAGATACCATAAGTATTTGCTATAAGTTTTAGAGTAAAACAGATCAAATATCAGTACAGAAAAAAAGTTTTTAAATGTAGAACAAATGCTTAAGTAATTATGTAACTGTGTAACGTGGAGATAATTTATGAGTTATGAGTTTATTGCCCCTGCCTTGTATCCTCCCGAGGTTTCTTTAGTCTATCCCACTGCTCCTCTTAAAGACTCAATATAATTGTTCTTGTTATTTTTCACATACATCAAACCCACTATCAGAAATAAGTCATCTATCATCTCTATACCAGAGTATGAATTGAGGCCTATACTTTCCCTTTCTGCATGCACTCAGGTATTTAAATTGTAATCCTGAGAGTCTAGAGAAATTCCTTCCTAATGGAATATCAACAAGGACTTTTTGGCATCTTTAAGATATCAACAACTATAGTCCGCTTGTCCTTAAACTTGAGTCAAATCTTCAAATGTGCATATATTAATACTAACTATTATTTGGCATGTAGTTAAATTGATTCAAGTAATTCAAATAGAAGTGTGGATATTGACCCCAAAATTCTAGTTATATTTCGATCAAGAAATTCATTTGCACAGTCAGAACCAATTTTTTGATACCCTATTTATTCATATTGACTAATTTGTCTATAGTCCACCTGCTTTGTTAGATTGGAGCTTTTCTAAGGCAAGGACCACATCTTATTCAGCCCTTGAGTTCTAGGCCATGCACAATGTCCAGCTCATTGGAAACCCTTCTAGGTAAATAATTAGATTCCTGCAGTTTAAATCTGCCAAGAGCTTGGGTCTCCTTAAAATGACATCTCCAGTTATCTTTCACCAAAGATGTTTCCTCTGATTTCAGGGAATACTCTAATAAGGAAAAAGGTCTAAAGGAGCTTGTGAGGACAAACCTTTTCATCCAATCCTAGAAACTGTTAGGGCATTTCCAAGCCTGTAATATGTTCCCCTTGGGAATCAGAGATACAGCAATTGTCTGTTGATCTAGGTTTGGGGAACATTATATCTTTCATTATTCTAGAATGAAAAGACTTTCATATAATTAAAAGAAAATAAAAACAACAACAACCTAGTTTTATTTCAGCAGTGCCTAATGCCAGGTATTTACTAGAACAAACACCACCCGAGGCCCAGAGGATTAGCTGAGGCAGCTGTTACACTATGCTGCTTTTTATAACTCTCCCCAGCACGATGCTCTGCATATGTCCCATTTGATCAGGTCATATCAGCTTTGGTCATGCCCAACACTGTATCTTACACTAAACAAATGCTTCATCACACAGACTATTCATTAAATGGAAAGTGCATAATGAAGCAACTTTCCTGGTTCTTTCTACAAACAGTAGCTTTGGCACATTTTACAAATGAGCACTCTCTTTTATTCCATAAGACATTGGAACTTTCATCCATCAGTTGGCCATGAATTTACTAGGTGCAAGAATGAAATATGCAATAAAGAATCAATTTTTTTTTTGGAACCAGGGATAGAACTCAGGCCCTTGCACTTGCTAGGGAAGCGCTTATTCCACTGAGCCATCTCCCCGGCCCCAAGAATCAATTATATAAAGAGTGGTTAAATGAGGTTGTAATGGTTGCAAGTAGGCAAACTTGTGAAAGTCATTTGCAGGAACACTAGTGGTTTTGGGTGTGTAACAAAATTGGAGAGCAAGGGCTATAGTCTGTAAAAGACATTTTAAATGCCAATTGCTATTCAGCATAGTAAATATTTCTCCTATGGAGTATAATCTCCTAGTCCTTTGGAAAATGTTACAGAAGGGCCAAAGTCAAGTTTCTGAGTCTCAAAGATCTTGCTATTTAAAAATAGATATTTATTAAAGAACAGAAATAATCATCATTTTATTGACTGAACATGCACTCTTTGTTAGATACTGTGCAAAGTATATTTATATACTTTACATGAAGACTCATTGTGTGTCTTTGTAAATAAAGTTGAACTGAAGTGAGCTACGCCTGATTGTTATTACATTGTCCATGGCTACTTTTTATCTAAATGACAGAAGTCAGTAATTGTAACAAGGGTAATTTAAGCCTAGAAAATTTCAGATATTTACAATCTAACCCTTCAAAGGAAATATTTGCTGACTGACACATTTTCATTCTCATAAGAACATTTATAGATATTTGTCTAAACACTTTTGTCAATGTGCTAAAATCTAGTGAATCAATTATGATATGCAAATTTAAGTGTTCAAATTGTGATATGCAAATATTAGTTCAATAATTTTTTGAAAAGAATATTTCGAGCTAAGTAAGTTAGAGCTAAATAAATATTTTCTGTTTCACAATCATAGTAATTGAGTGTTATAGGTCACATAACGTAGTGTCACAACTTGGGTTTCATTCCAAAAGTCATGTTCTTGTGCTATTTTTGTGCACAACAATAAAATTAAAATAGAAATAGCTAACATACTTGCAGAGTCACAAAGAAACTACTATTACACTTCCTAAACTGAGGATATTATTTCAAGCCTAGGGTAATGAGGTTTCTCAAGATAATATGTGAATGTAAAATTTTTAAAAAATGAATCTCAGAAATTTTCTATCCTAAACTCATGCCCAAGAAAAATTAAGAGATTACATGCATAGTTAGAAGCTGAGATGAGATTCAAAGACTTACTTAGCCAAAGTACACTATTGACCGTGTCAAGACTGATTTTTTGTGTGTAGTTAATTGAAAGAATTATTGAAATGTGAGTTCATGCATTATGTTCCACGTCAATTAAAATGAAGGACCTGGAATTCCTTTATTAAAACAATCAAAAATGCATTTGTTCAAGTATTTGCAATACCATCACCCTGCACTCTTTGCACACATATTTGCTGTGCAGCATCACAGGTGCTCTTACATGTCACACTTGAATGACCACAGGAATTTCTGCTATTCCACCAAGTTTACTATTTGACTGATATGCAAAAGACCACAAATTCAAATATTTATGTACAACCTGTCCTGAAAAATCAGGCAAATCTAGGCTAGAGATGAAATGGAGAAGTAAACAGGCATAGTCCATGGAGGCTTACCTGATACTGTAGAGCACTTTCCCATTTTTTGAAATCCTCAGCAACTTGTTGTCAGTGGTGACATCATGGAAGTTGGCACCCTTCTCATTGGCAAAGAATAAGTCTGGTTTCCAAATGGAGTCTAGCATAGATGGGTCCAAGTCCAGGGAATCATCCGGATACTCACTGTAGGCCAGCCGTGAATCATTCCACTGTTGTCTCAGAAAAATATTCACGCGGTAATCCTACAGAAATGTCGTGCACAAGAACTACTTATTGCCCACCCTGGCAGAAGAAGATTTCAGATTTCCCCCTCACCTTTCTCTCTGGTTTGACATAGTGCTGGAGGCTGAATAAAGAAGGCTATGATAGCCTTGTTCAAAAATAAATATATGAATTTAGGATTAGTTCTGTTAGAATTGTAGGCAGAGAGAGAGAGAGAGAGAGAGAGAGAGAGAGAGAGAGAGA
>NW_004524645.1:6728151-6729396 GCF_000260255.1 Octodon degus | reverse complement strand
TACAAATACCCTATCCTTGAGACCTAGATCCTGAAAGGGTCCTTTGGATCTCTCAGAGAAGTATGTGTTGCATTAATCATTGATGCTCCTGAATCAAAACCCAAGGTATCCACACAAAGATCCATCATTCTGAAAATTCTATAATGAAATGGCTGCTTTAACTCATCCTATAAAGCACAGAGAGTACCTTGCCAATTCCATCCCTGAGCTGGCACCTGCTCCATGAACAGGCACAGATGTGGCTGCACCTGAAAAAAAATCCATATAAACCATTCTGAATATTTGTGGTGTGTAAATTGTTAGAGGTCTGGAAATATCTCAACACATCCTTGTTCAGACCCTACCAACTCTTCACTATTACATATAATTAATAGACATTTTGCTAAAGGCTAAAATGCAAAGCTATGAAGAGAATGTTTCAATTGCTGTCAGTCATCTCCTCTTTTGTGGAAATCTCAGTTGATAGATCCTCAGATTCCCTACATATATCCTCAAGAACAGAATTTGACATTGAAAATATCAAAAGGAAGGATGAACCTAAGTGGAAAAACAGGCTCAGAACACCGTGGGTGGTCCCTAGAGATATATCATTTTTTTAATATTAACTAAGGCTGGATATAAACCCCAGATTGGTCCTAGATTGCAAGATTAGATTCTTGCCCCTCAGTTAGTTCCAAATAAACCTTTCTACTGGTTCTGCCTGTCCAAATGGGACTATGGAGGTCATAAAAGACAACACTGCTTGTCTCATTAGTTATTCTACTCTCCCCTGACTAAAATGCCAATGGCTGCCTATTACAGTTCCTGTTTACCAAACATTGTAAAGGCATCGTAAGAAGTGTGTATATGCACTGAGCCATAGTAACTATGAAGGATAAAATTATAGTATATATAATCCCATCTGTTTGTGGTTCCTTTAGAAAATGTGCATACATATGGTTGGCCCATGTTAATTAAGTCCAAGTATGGACTGGATTCAACTTAGAGATTAACTGATGAATCTGCAGCTAAAACTTTTCCAAATGCTTTCACATTTCCTGAATAAAATATTTTGAATGTGTTGAACATAGGCAAAGGCTAAATTGAACCACACCAGAAAAAAGAACTCAAATCACAAGATTTAATTAGCAATGATGGTCATGTTTTAGTTACATTTTAAATTTCAAAGTCATTTCATATCTAGGATTTATTTATATATCCAAATGGTATTAGCCTATGCATCTGAAAGCATCACATGTGGAACAT
>NW_004524645.1:6713680-6727229 GCF_000260255.1 Octodon degus | reverse complement strand
AAGAAGAAGAAGAAGAAGAAGAAGAAGAAGAAGAAGAAGAAGAAGAAGAAGAAGAAGAAGAAGAAGAAGAAGAAGAAGAAGAAGAAAGAAGATTCAACCAAACCAGGACACCAAAGGGGCAGGTTAACTCAGTTGCATTTTTATGATTAGATTAATTCTGGGATGAAATGATACTAACTCAAGCTGATTTTGTTGTAGGAAAAGGTAATGATGAGTGCAGAAGTCAATTAGTGATAGTAGACTGTCAAATAAAAGTGATTAATCTTCCAGATCAACAATGACATAAATTTTTGTCTTTTTCTACTAAGGTCATGTGAGCAGAAGAAATTTCACTTTGCAATTTGGTAGTGAAAATTTCAGAAAACTATGACTTGAAGGACCAATACTTTTAAAAGTCTTCAAAATAAACATTAACATACTGCAAAATAATTCTCATATAGCTACTTATTTTCATATCATTTTCTTAGACTGTATTGTACCTATGGTAGTCACCTTGATGCTTCATATAGGGATCTTTTCATGTGTTCTTAATTTGATTACATATGGACAAAGTGTTCTCCCTTATAGGAGCCTCAGGTACAGCCCTGGCATTCTAACTTGATCTGGGAATTTCCTCTGGCACGAATGAATCAGCTTGGGGCAGTGACTGTCCTCCAGGGAACTTTTCTTCAGAGGTCTTTAGGTTCTTGGAAAGCATTCCTTCACTTGATCATCTGATCCAGACTTCATCACTAATATGTAGTCAAACAGGGCTATAGTTTCATAGCTAACAGTTATCTACCAGTGCTATTTGTGTTTATTTAGGGTGATCCATTGTTTCTGTTAGAATTTGGATCTAGTGTCCCACAAAAGAGCAACCTATAATGCAGATCTATAGGTAAACAATGATATGCTTGCTACTCAAAATTCAGATCATTAGGAAAAACTACGTTATTAAGAAGAAAAAAACTCCCTTGATATTCTCTATTGTAAAATATGAGGATATTCTGACTTGGAAAATTTTAGAACCATGTTTTTTTTTTTTGTTTTTGTGGAACTGGGGATTGAACTCAGGCCCTTGTGCTTGCCAGGGAAGTGCATATTCCACTGAGCCATCTCCCCAGCCCCGACTTGGAAAATTTTAGCAACAAGCAGTTGTTTATGTTGTTACCATGCCTGTACAATAAATTCTCAAACCCAACTTGTTTGCTCTCTAGTCACTCACATAGTCAAGTAAAATATCCAGTAAGTAGACCAAGAGTAAGACAAATTGCCCAAAGAGACAGAGACGGGGTGACTAGACAAAGTTTATTTCCCATTCAGTGTCTTGTTGGGAAAAGGAGTTACTAGAAGCTTTGGAGTTTTGTATGAGTAGTGTTATAAAGTACACATTAGATTAATTATTGAGAGATTTTCTTAAAGTTTTTTACAGGAAAAAATGTAGCTTCTCCAGTTTCTCACATCCATTCATCTTTATTTCCCCAGAATAAGAACTGGTCTTTTTTTTTTAAAACTAGTCCTTAAGAAAATTGTCTGAGAGAAGTTTATAAGCTTGTTTCAATAGGCAGTAGAATAGGATCCATTTCATTGGCTAATTTTGGAGGGAATCTAAGTACCAGAAGTAATGGATGTTGGAAATAACAGAGGCAAATGGACTGGTTATCTTAGCCTATTAGGAGGCCCAGAAACTGACCACCTTTCATCAAGAAGTAATCTTAGATCCAGAGGGGCATTGAGAAACCAGATAGCAGCATGCACTAAAATCACAAAGAAAACATCCTTGTAATTTTCCCCTTGAGTCTCAGAATGATTTAAAGATTTACATGGAGAGACTTTAGTTACTTTTAGTAACACGCAATATAAAAACAATGATCTTGAATAAAAATATGTCAACATAGATTTTCACAGCCAATATACATCTTTTTAGGGTATATTTCCCATGAGTGTTCTCTAGACTTTCAATTTTGAGTTTTGTATGTAGAAAATTATGGAATTGCTCCCCTCATGTTACAACTTTAAAAAGAGCAATAGGTCTGTAGTATCACACTAGAACTATTAAGTTGCTGAAGGTTAGTTTAAAATAATCCCACTATTTATAAGCAAGGGTAAGTGTGAAACTTAGAAGAGAAAATATACTTTATACCACAATTACAGAAATTACTCAAAATAAGACCCTTGTTAGCAATTTTGATTATAAATGTTTATTTTTGTAATGTATACTAACTAAAATTCATCTATCATTTCTTTATGATGATATACACTATTCTAAAATAAACAGAAATCCTTATAAACATTTATGAATAAGAAAGAATAACCTGGGACATACAGAAGTACATACCTTAAGAAATGACTTTTTGAAGCTATGCTTGTGTAATTATTCCAGCTCCCTGCCTTTCCAGTGCAGGGTAAAAATGTTACACATCTAATTTATCTAGGCATTGCATCTATTTATTTGCAGATAGGTTTAGTTTTTTCATGATATTCCAAATCACAGGAGAATAATTATATTGCCCTGTCATCTTTCTTTGTCTTTATTTGTGCTTCTTGGTTTAATGGAATATTAAATGGAAAGTAAATATTGAGAAACATGCTTAAATGCAGACTGAATTTTCCTTCAAAATGCCTTCTCTCTCCAGGGACATATTCTATGTCAAAAAATGACATATTTCCTTGTGCTAAAATTTGTTTGCCTGTATTTGATCTGGGTTTTAGATTAGGTAATGAAAACTCTCTTTCCACATAGATGGATAGATAGATAGATAGATAGATAGATAGATAGATAGATAGATAGAAATATCTGTATGTATGTGTTATAAAATATCACTAAAGCACTAAAGATAAGGATATGTTTTCTCTATTCCTCACAGTGACTATGTTGCACTTCAGTTTTACTGTAATGCTGAAAGTAGCTTTAACATAAAATGATCATAAAATTATGAGAGATAGTTGTTTAATGATTAATTCAGACTTCAATATTACATTGGTAGTTTCAAAGTAAAGGTCATTTTATACATCTGTTTAACAAATGTCAGTTTTGTGACAGTTTCTTAGTTATTTGCTGAGAAGGCAAAAATAAGAAACACAGCAATGTGCTATGTCTAAACAGCATCTTTTGATGGCTTGCTTCTGTGGCTACAGAATGAAAAGGACTCTTCAGTGAGGTTTCAGAGCATAACATGAAATCGAATAAAGAGTTGTCTGCTATTTTTTAAAATCTGTGTTCCTCAAGAACATGAATTCAGATCAGAGGTAAAGTACGTATTTACCTATTTATTTATTTATTTATTTATTTATTTATTTGATACGGGGTCTCACTACACAGCTCAGACACGTAGCGACCCTCCTATCTCAGGCTCCTCAGAGCTAGGATTACAGGTGTGTGCCACAATGCCCCGGTTTCTGTGGCTGGCTCAACACAGGCTGGCACAACATGCAGTACCCGGGATCAAACCCAGGTCCTTGTGCTTGCCAGGCAGGTACTTAGATCACCAAGCCATCTCTCCAGCCCAATATTTATGCTTTAGATGTAACAAACAGAGATTTGAAATTTAAGGGCAGATTTGGGGGTATCCAAAGTTCCATTAGGGAAATTTTTCTGAGTAGACACATTTATACACACTGAGCTCTCCTTTCCATCTGTTAAGTGAGCAATGGATCAGGATGTACTGCTCTGACATGAGCAATGCTCCAACATCCATGGGTCCAAATCACACAGTATCTGTGCACATCCCCTCCCAAAGTCATTTGGAACCTGGAGGAGAGCATTTAATTTCCACTTTCTGATGGCCTATCCATGGAGAAAGCTACATATATCCTTGACTTTTCTGAACATTACTGATATTCTCAAACAGTGCCTTTATGTCCAGGAAGAGAGGATTTCATATATATAATGTACCCTGCCCTATAAATTCAGTTGTTATGAGCAGTAAAGTGAGAAAGGGAAAGAAAAAAAGAAGAAAAAGAAAGAAAGAAAGAAAGAAAGAAAAAAGAAAGAAAGAAAGAAAGAAAGAAAGAAAGAAAGAAAGAAAGAAAGAAAGAAAGAGAAAAGCAAGCAAGCTAACATTCCAGAAACAGAATGTAACTTGTCTCATTATATATCGGTTACTGGTTGTCTATGTTTTGGAAACCATACAAAATTTATTCTACTGAATACTCTTAATAAAGCGTCAATTAATGATAACCACCAACATTTCCCTGCCTTGTAATGAACAAAATGCATATAGTAAAATAATGCATATCATCACACTGATCCATAAAATTATGTCTTAGAGTAATTCAAATGTGTTATCCTATTCTGACTGGTATCAAATAAGTGAGATTTTGTCTTGGATCTGTAAGGGCACTTTGTGGTCAGGCAATACCAACACTGAATTAGTGGGCTTCCATTAATCATAAGAAGAACAGATTGTATAGCACCAAAAGAAACTCACATTGAGATCTTGAAACAGATAACCATTGCCTTTTCTTTAGAAACCAACACCCAACAAAACCAAATCCTTTAATAATGCTATCTGGGTCATGGGGTGAGCGTGAGGTGTGAGGGGAAAGAGGAAAATCAACATGTTTAGAAACTCAAAATTATAAACCATTCTTGCAAAAATTAATTCCAGAAAATGTAGAGAAAGCAAAACTATTATCTCTGGAAAATAGCACCAATCAGTGTCCTCAATGACTTCATCACTGTGCATAAAAGCTAAAGTTTCTTATTCCAGCTAAAAGTGACTGAGAGAAGAATCTAATCTTGTTTTATTTTTTGATAAAATTTTCTGATTTAAATTTTGTGAAAGTATAAGTAAATTATGCAGAGCTGAATTGTAGAATTTTGCTAAAAGGACACTGGGGCTGTGATGACTCCCTATGAGTGCAATGAACTAAAATGTTTGTATCCTCCCAAAGGTCAATGTTGACTTAACCTGTAATATGATAGTATTAGGAAGCCAGGCTTCTGGGAGGTAAGTGAATCATAAAGGTAGAGTACTAATGAATGAGATTCGTTCCCTTATAAAAGGGACTCAAGAGAATGTTCTTTCCACAATGTAAAGAAAAAAGAAGTGAACAGTCTGTAACCTTTATAGAGCCATCACCAGAATCTGATTTTACAGACATCCTCAGAATTCAACTTCTAAAACAATGCAGACTAACTTTCTGCTGTTTGTGATCCACTTAATCTATGCTATTTTCTTATAGAAATCTGACCTGATTAAGATAGGGTGCCAAGCGGGAGCTCTTCCTCAGTGGACCAATTGTCACATTCTTCAGTACCTTTGAATTATGTCTATTTAAATATTGAAATCTTTGATCTGGGGTTGACAACTTTAGATCTGGTATGTTTTGATAAATATACTTTATTGAAGCACAGCCACAACAATTTGCTCACTACTGTTATGGCTATTTCCATGCCAAAAGGACAGAATTGAGTAGGTGTGACAGTACCTAAACTCTCATTTCCCTTTTCTGTTTGCCAATATCTATCTCATTGAGTGGAATGAGAATTTCTTCTTTGACATCAGCTTGACAGGGCTCCAAAATATGTTTGTAGTTTTACATCAAAGCCATAATTGACAAAAATAAAATATATTTTTCAAAGCCAAAAGAAGCTTGTCATTACATCAAAAGCTAGGAAGTAAAACAAAAAATGCATGATACACATCACTTTTCTAACCATGCAGTTCAATCTGTCTTACAGATCAGGATAGGCTGTTGATGTTACCTTTCAGCAGTGATTTCAAAACTGTTGTTAGGAAATATGAAAAAGAAGACACTGAATAAGTGGCCAGGAAGCACTTAAAGCAGCCCACGGACTAAAAACTTTGAGTTACTATTAAAGACAAAGGAAAACAGGATATCCATGTCTTCCATTTTCATTTCCTTAAGTTTAGCTTATTCTTGCATCAATGAAAATCAAAAAAGTATATATTTACATTTTTGATGAGAGTATGATGCAATGAAGAGATTTAATCAAAGCAAATTAGGAGTCTAATTAATGCAATCAGCATTAGGTCGTGCAAGTGTTGTCATTGAATGCCATCGTGCAAGGCTGGTGACAGTGATTTGGGCTACTGGAAGCTTTGTCCCTCTCTTATAAGAATATAAACAAGAGGGAGAGACAGAAACTGAATGCCAAGTCCAGAGTTGGATTATTGTTCCTATGCTTAACATTTCTTATGAGTCTTTTAATAACCCTATCAAAAGTATCTGTTTTAGGGACTGGGAAATGTAGCTTAGTGGTATAAGGGCAAGACTGACAAGCCCAAGACCCTAACTTTGATTCCCAGTACAAAAAAGAAAAAAAAAGAAGAAAAATGTATCTTTTTGAGGTAAATTCTCAAAGCTTTATTATTTTATTCTGTCAAAGTTCAGAAGCCTGCCTTCTGGACAGTGCTATTTCATGGTAATATTGAATTGGGTAGTGGATATGCATTATGTTTAATTTTGTAAGTGAAAATGAGTACTAAAAGGTGAATTAATTCTTTTTAGGTTTATGGCTATTACAAAGTACAGTCATTTATTAAACATGATCTTAGTAGACTAACAGGAAAATTCATAGAAAGAGAAAACCATATTTTTCACTTCTCCATAGAATTATTTTCATTGTTTTATGTTTTTGGTTTATAAAGCATCAGCCACCATAATAACTGATCAAGCTCAACAATATTTTATTTTGGTCTCATCCAGTCATATGGCTGGATAATTTATATAATACTTCAGATTAGAACCAGCCAATTGATTAAGGATTTAAAATAAATCATACCAGGAAAACATTTTAGCCAAAATGTATTGTCCTCCAAGCTTTAGTACTGTGTGCAGTAAATCTAATAGACATGTCACAGGCAATATGAGCATGACTTTTATAAGGAGTCTTGGTGGATTTCTTTTTCCTTTTTCCTTTCCGGCAGTGTTAGGGATTGAATCCAGGGCCTTGTACATCCTAGATTAACTTTATATTGAGCTACTTTCCCAGTCCATGAGGATTTTATAGTATCTGAATTTTTTTTCAAATTTATGACAGATGTCCAAATAAGCACTATAATGAGCTTTAATTTGGTTGTTTTCGTTGTATTTTATTGAAAAATCATGAGTGTGAAGCAATTGCCAAGAAATTGTTTTATGTCCAAAACAATTGTGAGTGTGCATATGCATTTGTGCATATGTGTGTGTTCTTATAAATTCAGCCCATTGACTTTTATCTTAAATCTCCATCATAGGAAATATTGACCATATTAAAATGACCTTCATATATAAAAGACCAGAAACAGCATTTATCAAATTTTGGAATTTATATTTATAAAATATTGAAGATGTTTGTGTTTAAGTACTCAATTATATACCATGCTCTTTGCTGATAATTCTATTGATAACCATACATCAAATATCTTCAAACTTTCTCTAGTATAAGAGATTAAAGATCCTTAAATTTTAAGTAATGATTATGTGATAAAGTTTGTCCAAATGAAGAAATATGAATTATTCCTTTTTAAGTGTGATAAAAGCCGGACATTGGCACTCAGTAGGTGTCACACAAATAGGCAACAATGCTCTTTAGTCCCATATCCCATTCCTTCACACGATGGCTTCAATGCTCAGCCCCACTCACCATTGTAGTTTCTGCTATTGACCCAAAGCTGTTGATAAATATGTTGCAGGTAACATTTACAGGAGGCCCTGCAAGTTGAACAATAGAAAATTTGACAGGTTGTGTTCATGGCATAATTGAGTCACGTTTTTCTCTTGCCAATGGCATTGTAGCACTTACCATGGTGGTCTCTGTGACTGATCCAAAACTGTTGATAAAAATATTGCAAGTAACGTTTACTGGAGGACCTGCAGAATGCAATAAGAATATTGCAATAGGCATTGCAGCAAAAATAAAGCTCCATCAACATTAGTGCAAATGGCTAGAGAGGTAAATAAAATAGTGGTGAGAGAGCAACAAATGGTTTTGCACAGAGGTGCATGACAATAATCTTTGCACTAGTATTTTGGGTAATGATGGCTAGAAAATGGTAACTTACCCTGAAAAATTTTGAATTTGGAAGATACAAGTCATGATGATTTACCTAAATTCATTAGCATAGTTTGCTATTATCATAACCCTTTGATTGGATGGCTTTCTCTGACCTTAGGATCAATACCCCAAGTGTCAACTGTGAGCAATGAAATAGCTTGGTTCATGAAGTCAAATTGGAGCTGCATTTTGCATTATGGATGGGTCAGGATCATCCATGGCCTTTCATTTGCCAACTTTTAAATTAATATATTGCTTTGATTCTGTTGACACCTCTGAATTTACTCCCTTTTACTTAAATTGTGACCTAAATGAAAAATTATGCATAGAAATACAGAACAAAGAAAATAAGACAAACACAAACAATGTCATTTAATGTTTGTACTGTTGCCTGAGTAAATGCAGTGTAAAGCAATGATTATTACATTTTAGATATGCTTTGAATAGAGTCTGTTTCTCTCTCCAGAGACCCAAGGACCAGGATGATTATAGCCTGCTTTTCCTCTCACCTTCTTTCATCAACAAGTGAATCAAGGATGATTCTCTGCTTCATGGAAATATGTTTATTGCCTACATGGAGTTTTCTCCTAATGTTTTGTAAGGTTAAAAAAAATATTGCCACAAACCATCTATTTACTCACTGCTTTTTCTTGTGGGAATTTGTCCTTCTTCATTCAATAAAAACACAGCAGACCAGTGTAAGCAACACCCTAGTTGGCTCTCTACCAAACCAGCTGGTGGAATTTGAATGAAGAGGAGTTTGGCTTAAGGCTTCCCATAAAGGCTGGTAGTAAAAACACAAGTTGTAACCATAAAATGTTTTTAAACTGTTCAAGTCCAAGTTTTGTTCTTAGAATGGGAGAAGGAAACTTGGGATAAAAACTACATAACTACAAAGAAAAAAATATGCAGGAAAGATTTTCTGGTAAACAAAGAAGTAAAGTATTATAGTAAAATACATGTTAGTTGTTCTTCTTTACAATTCAATTCACTTTATTTTAATTTATATTTTTAAGTGCAGGCATAGAATCAGAGGCTGTCTTTTAGCATCTGCCAAGATTTTTTTTTCTCCATTTTCACTTCCTATCTGATTGATTTTGCTTTTGTGTTTCTGTTACTGAAAAGAAAAAAGGGAAATGAATCTCTTTCTTGGTCATACAATGCTTTTCTATTAAAACAATGTTTTTCTTCTAATAAGAAATAAATTAAACAAGATAGAGGCAAGTAAAGAGGAATTGCATATATTATCTTTCACTTCTCCCTCCACAAAGAAATATTTCTTTTTGGATCAAGTAAGAATTGAAAATATTTCAAAATTTTTACATACTAGATGAAAGTGAATAATAAAAAGAAAGAATGAGAAAAAAAGGGAAATGTCATTTTAGCATCCTTATCCAAATCACTTCAAAATATCATCACATTTTAACAGCAGGAACTTGAAAATTTCAACCTTGCTTTTCTTGTGTTGTACATTATCTGTTTGACTGATTCAATTGCCTTGGAAGCATTTAGTAGGCTGGGTCATACCATTACTTGTTTGTTTTTATGCATTCTAGAAGTAAGTGGCAGTGTGAGTATATAGTAATATTCAAAATATTTTTAAGCTATCATGTCTTGACACACTGTTTTAAGCACATTAAAATTTCTAATTAAATCATCAAAAAAGGGGAATCTTTTTCATTACTGCTCTAGGTAATGTGTACTGGTGAAAAAACTAGAAGTTATAGGAGTTAAGTACTTCCTTAAAGTTCTACTGGAATAATTAGAAAAGTAGAGTGCCATTTTTTCCAGCACCATTTGTTAAAGAGGCTATCTTTCTTCCAGTGAGTATGTTTGGCCCTTTCCATTGATCCTCAGGTCTATTTTGCTGCCAATACCATGCTGATTTTATCACAGTAGCCTTGCAGTATAATTTCAAGTCAGGAATTGTAATGCCTCCTGCCTTGTCTTTATTGCCCAGGATTGCCTTTGCTATTCTAGGTCATTTCTGGTTCCAAATAAATTTTAGGAACGATTTCTCTGGGTCTGTGAGGTATGTTGGTAGTAGTTTGATAGGGATTGCATTAAATTTGTACAGCAATTTTAGGAGTATGGCCATCTTCACAATGTTGGTTCTTCCTATCCAGGAGCATGGAATATCTCATCCACATGGCTGACACTGACAAAGGATCTAAAATCTGAGGTACAAGATCTCAGGATAAATCCTGAGGGGATTTGACTGACCTTATCAGACCCAAAAACTACAACTTTTGTTGCATAGGTCTTGCTTTATCTTGGTCTTAACCATCCAGATGAAAAGTATAAAAACAAAATATAAGAAGTAAAGCCATGCTTATGTTGAGCTGTGGGGGACTCAGGTCAACAATTTCTAACACTGCCAGTCAAGTGGAAGACCCAATACTATTATGGACTACTGGACTCTTTTAGAATATTTTGCTGAGTTTACACACCTATAATATTCAAATAATGGAACTTAACAAAAAAGGGGATACAGATGAATGTCCATTTTGTATCTATGTATTGAAAGTTGTTAGGATAGATATATAGTTACATTCTCTTAATGAATAGAGGGATTTGTTCTAATGTTTGTAAATAGGATATCATGTCCGCATCTTGTACAGCAATTAACCACTAGGAAGAATGTATGCAATGTGTTAATTATTGAAACTGTCCTACCAATTTGGTTTGAAACTGTCTCATTGCGATTTTTTCTCAATAAAATTATAGAAAAAAGTAAAATATATGTTATAAAAAAGTTAGAAAAGTGAGGATAAATTTATTATATTGATTTCACAAACCTAAACTTACAACTAATTTAATGCACTGCCTTCATTGTGCAATCTCTTCTCTGCTTTGTGATCTGTCGCTTACATTTCTTAATCCTTTATGTAGGACCTCTGTAATGATTGACACTTTTTTTAAGGTTCATCTGCACTTGTATATAAAACCTTGGAATGAAAACAGTAAGCTGTGTTTATGTGGTAGATTAGCACATACGTATACCAGAAGGGACACAAATTAAAATCTCACTGTGTGCCAATGTGTGTCTTCTTTCACTCCACAATAATTAAGGAGTATCATGACCTGCATTTTATACATGAGTAAGACTGAGACACAAAGGTGGTTAACTGATTTTTCCAAGAACACAGAGTTTGTAAGAAGCAGGAATTGCCTAACTTGAAGGATACTTTTAACTCCAGGGTAAAATTTCCAAGACCAACAAAATTACCCTCATAGTAGAAGTTACTTAAATAGGGGGCCTGACCTGCAGGGTCTTCCCAGTGAGTAATAGAACTGTGTCCTGTGTTATGCTAATGTGTGCTAGTGCAGCAGTGTTTTGGCCTAAAGTCCTAGTCAGTTTCCTCATGGCTGACAGGTCACTCCCTTCCCCCACCTCGCCCCATGCCCTGTACCCACAACTGAAAGGAGAGGCTTATTTTGGCTCAAGGTTTAGTCTGCTGGCTCCAACGCCAGATAGCCTGACAGAGGGGCTTAGCAGAGGAGAAGCTGCTCAAGGCATGGCCTTCCATAAGCATAGTGATGGAGGAGCTGACAAGGGAGATACACCCTTCCCAGTCACACTCCCAGAGATTCTTCTCTTCTGACCACATACCACTTTCTAAAAACAAGTGCAAGTCCACTATAATGCCCCCATAATGCAATCCTTCCTACAGCCATGCCTACGGGCCCTGAGGCCCTTGGGAGACAGCTAGATGTAGAGGAAACATCCAGCAATCTGTTCAAGTATTCTGATTAACAAGAACATGTACTTAGACATGATCCCAAGTGAATAAATGTATTCGGTGAAATGTAGAAATAGTTTGTCTCAGTTAACCCTCTCTAATTGAGTTTTTGCAAAGTAATGTTTTTCCAAGTTCAGTTGAATGAGAATTTGACTAGGAAAAAAATGTGAACATCTACTATCTCATATTATTATCCTTTCCTTCCTCCTTTGCTACTGTGTCTCTCCTTCCCACTTCTCCTCCCTTCTTTCCTGTTTCCCTTATTTTCTTCCTCTGTTCTTCCTTTGTATTTTTATTTTGTTGTGAGATAGAGTGATCTTCCCATAACTAAACTGAAGCGAGTTGCACTGAATCTATAGATCATTTTGAGTAGTATGGACATCCTAAAAATTTTTAGTTTTCCTACTCATGAACATAAAATATCTTTTTACATTTGGGTCCTTCATTAAATTATTCTCAGCAGTTTTTTCACTTATTTAATTTATTCCTAGGTATTTTATTCTTTTAGATAGTATTATAATTGGAATTGATTTTCTTAATTCCATTTTCAGATTATTCATCACAACCATATAAAACACAACTGACTTCAACTTTCCTGACTTCACTTATTAGATCTAATAATTTTTTGGATTCTTTGGAATTTTCTGTTTGACCACGTGATTTATAAATATAAATAGTTTTCCTTTTGAATTTGGATGCCTTACTTTGCCTTTTCTTGTTTAATTTCTCTGGATAAAACCTCCAATGCAATACTGAACAGCATTGATGAGAATAAATAAATCCTTGCTCTTGATCTTATCAGAGAAAGTTTTCAGTCATTATTATTAAGTATTCCTCTTATAGATAGTTAATAGGTAGATCACATTATTAGCTATGGGTCTTCATAAATGTCCTTTATGATGACTGAGATGTTCCCTTTTGTTATGTGTTTAATCAATCTGTTGTTTAATCATGAAAAGATGTTCAACTTGTTAAATGCTATTCTTCCTCAACTGAGGTGATTATATTTTTTCTTCATTCTAATAATGTGGTATGTAACTTTGATTACTTTTTAAATAGTAAATAAGCTTTATATTCCTGAAATAAATCCTACTTGGTCATGGTGTGCTATTTGATATGGCTTGCTAATATTTTCTTGAAGATTTTTCATCTATTGTAGAAAGGGTTTTGGTTTGTAATTTTCTATTCTTTGTCTTTGTTTGACTTTGACCTCACACTAATGGTAACTTATAAAATGAGTTAGGAAGTATTTCCTTATTGTTTATTTCTTGGAAGAATTTGAGGTAAATTGATGTTAATTCTTTAAGTATTTATTAGAAATGAATTAAACTTTGTTGGAAGAATTTTGAATGTTGCTTCAGTCTCATGCCTTGCTATATATTTGTTAAAATTTCTATTTTACATCTTGAACCATATAGGTAATTATTGTATTTCTAGGTGTTTTTCCACTTCACCCACATTACCTAAGTTGTTCATAATCTTTTACAATGTGTTTTCTTTTTGGAAAATCCATAACTAATTCTGACTGAAATTATTTGAATCTTCTTTCTTTTTTCTTTTCTAGTCTAGGTAAATGTTTGTAAGTTTTCTTGATATTTGAAAGAACCAACTTTTGCAGTTGTTGTTTTACAATTATTTTTCTTTCCTCTGTTTTATTCTCTTTGCCTCAATCATTATTATTTACTTCCTATGTAAGGTGTAGGTTTAGTTTTTTCTTCTTTGGTTCCTTAAGGTAGATGAGTAGGTTCTTAAGAACTTTTTTTATTTATTTATTTGAGAGAGAGAGAGAGAGAGAGAGAGAGAGAGAGAGAGAGAGAGAGAG
>NW_004524645.1:6711244-6713461 GCF_000260255.1 Octodon degus | reverse complement strand
CAGCGGGAGAGTTGTGAGGTTCGAACTCCAGCAACCTGAGGCTGACAGCTTTGTGGAAGCAGCCACTTAAAGGACTGAGCTAGGGCCAGGCCCCCCCTTAAGAACTTTTTTAATGCAGATATTCACATTATAATTTTCTCTCTTGGCACAATTGACCTTCTGTGCATCCCATAAATTCTAGTGGTTTGTTTATTTGTTTGTTTTGTCTTATTTTGTCTCTAATTTCCCTATGATTTCTTTGTTCTCCTCTTGATTCATAGGTTAAAACTTATTGATTTCTAAATGTGATTTCCAGTTTTTCTTCTATTGTTGATTATAGCTTTATTTATTATGGTTGGAAAAGATCATTTTAATAATTTCAACTTTTAAAGCTCATTGTGGCCAAACATTTGATCTTTCCTGGACAATGTTCCATGTACACTTAAGAAGAATGGTTAATTAGCTATTACTGGAATAATGTTTTCTATGTATCTGTTAAGTGTAATTGGTTCAGATTGTTGTTAATGTATTCTATGTCTTTACTGATCTCTCTCTCTCTCTCTCTCTCTCTCTCTCTCTCTCTCTCTCTCTCACTGTCTATCCATCCTATTCATTATTGAAAAATGATATATTGAACACTGCAACTATTATTTTTGTTTCTACCCATCAAATATAAATTTTATATATTCTAAAACTGTGTTGAAGGTTATTTAAAAGTGTAATCAGCCTTTAGAATTTTCAACCTAGATTATTGCTAACAGTAGAGATAATGAGTCAATCAATATATAGAATAAGAAATAAGTCCTGAATTTAATCATTTTGTTTGGTTTCCTCATTGGATAATAATAATTGGAATTGCAATTAGTGTTGCTTCAAGGAAAATGTCAAATCAGATTAGCTGTATCATGGAAAATGTCATAATTAAGAATATTTGTGAAAAGATCAATATTAAGACATATATTTGCATATGTTTATGATCATTATATTTTCTTGATGAGTTGGTCCTTTTTATCAATGTATGTCACTGTTTTTGAATATTCCTTTTATTAATCATTTATAATGGCTCTATTAAAATAATCTTGTTAGTGTATATACATATATGCATATATAATATATTATGTATAAAATTTGCATTGACTAATCTTTTTTTCCTTTGATTTAAGGTAGGATCTCTCTATGTGGCCCAGCTTTGAACTTGTAGTGATCCTCTTGCCTCAGCCTCCCAAGTGCTGGGATCACAGGTGGGTACCACCATGATTGAGGATCAAAGATTTCTAAGTTAGTAATGCATGTTATGTACTGAAATATTTTAATTAATTAATTAATTTATTAAGTGGTACAGGGTCTCACTATGCATCTCTGACATGTAGTGATCCTCCTATCTCAGGCTCTTCAGTGCTGGGATTACAAGTATGCACCAACACACCTGATTTCAGTGGCTGGCACAATGTGTCTGGGATTCTGGGGCATGGGGTACTAGCGATCAAACCCAGGTCCTTGTGCTTGCCAGGCTGGCACTTAGACCACCAAGCTTTCTCCCCAGTCATAAAAAAAGTTGTATTTAAAAGCAAATATCAGGACAGAAGAGGAGATTATGTGTATCACCAAAATAATGAATCCTTATTTTTCAGTTTTGGCCCAGTTATTTTCAATTGTTATTTTAATTTGAAAGATATTTTGACAGACAAGAACCATCTTGGAGTTGCAAGATGAAAATGGTATGCTTTCCTCTTATGACACAAACAGACAAGACTGGTATTTCCATTTTACATTTTATTTCCTGTAGATAGTTTAAGATATCTTGAAGTGGAATAGACACAGAGCCCAGGCCCTGTGAGTGAGTGAGACAACCGGGGCCCTGCTGGATCCAGAACACACCCAGAGACCAGGCCCGGTGAGTGAGTGAGACCACAGGGGCCCGGCGGGATCCTGAACAGACCCAGAGCACAGGCCCAGCAAGTGAGTGAGGCGACCCGGGATGCGGGATCCTGATTAGACCCAGAGTGCAGGCCCAGTGAGTGAGAGAGATGACCCGGGGACCAGGGGGATCCTGAATAGATGCAGAGCACAGGCCCAGCAAGTGAGTGAGATGACCCGGGGCCTGCGGATCCTCATTCGACCCAGGCTGCAGGCCCAGCAGGGAACCCTTCAGCAGAACTCCCTGCAAAGAGGCTAGAGGCAAGACCCACCCAGCTGATTCAGGAGCAGAGCATCTTGCCAGAGAGACACAAAGGATTC